>NC_059118.1:13366290-13666290 GCF_020740685.1 Jaculus jaculus
GGAAAGTGCTATGTGAGCTGCTAGGGAATAATGGCCACCAAAAGTGTGGAGAAGAAGGGAATCCTGCCAAAGGTGTAATCCCGTAGGAGCCCGGGATCCCCATCTCATTGCATTCAATACAGTAGCAAACACAAGCTGGGGAAAAAAATCAACTAAGAAAATATTTATTCCATTCCTTTGTCATGAAATCCTGTACTCACAGCTTTAGAATCCCTTTGCCACCACTTCTTCTGAGAAGAATGTAACTGTTCCCTTTCTTTTCATGCATACATTTAAATCACCTTGTGATCCAGGAGGTAATGAAAGGTTACATGTTTATGTCCAGAGGTGAAATTACACTCTACTGTAGTAAAGAACCTACCCTAAGCAAGACCACTGAAATTCCTTATGAAATGCAAAGTGAGTTTTCTCCTATGGTGTAAAGAGGCCGCTTGGGCTGGCAAAGGTGTTTCAGGAGGATTTGAAGGTCAAGGTTCTGAGCTTCACCTATATCTTTTAAATGTTCCCATCCTTTAGGTCATGGTCCCCATTGGTTTTTCACCAACCAATACCTTAACTGTAGAATAACACCCCTGGCAAAAGTGGAAGTAATCTTAATTAATGGTAAAGATGAGGATGAAAGGCATTTTGAAAAGCAACATATGGCGGTAAAAAGTAGTTTGTGTTGTTAGAATATTGGTCATTTCATATGCTAGGTATTGTGTTTATATATTTTCCCTTTCTATTTTTATTCCCAAGAGCTAAATTTTACTAGTTATAAATATGTAGTTGTATTTGTAGCTGCATTACAAATAAACCCCCATATCTGTTACATGTCAAGCTCTTATGATAACTTCTATAATTCATATGATATGTGTGAAGTCAATTCTGTCAACTTTTCACTTTTTAAGTATAGATTCTATATTTGAGATATTTTTCGATTATCAAGTTGCAAGCATATTATTTTCTTCACAAATATTTTCATACTTCCCCATATGTTCATACAGTTGACTTTCGTTTGTACCAAATATTCAACTCAACCTCCTTCCATTGTTCCATCCATCCTTCCTTCCTTCCTTCCTTCCTTCCTTCCTTCCTTCCTTCCTTCCTTCCTTCCTTCCTTCCTTCTTCCCTTCCTTCCCCTTTCTTCTCTTTCTCTTCCTTCTCTCTCTCTCTTCCTCTCTCTCTCTTTATCTGTCTATCTATCTATCTATCTATCTATCTATCTATCTATCTATCTATCTATCTATCTATTTTATTTTATTTTAGGTGTGTACATGTATGTAAAATATGAGCATGTTCCTAGGTATAAGTCTGTTAACACACATGCAATGTTGTGCATATGGAGGGCAAGGGAGAACATTCATGTGTGGTTTCTTACCTTCCTCCTTGCTTTAAGAAGGGTGTCTCATTCTTCTTGCTTTAATCATTGCCATCACCAGGCTAGCTGGTCTCTGAGATCCTGGGAAATTCTGTTTCTGCCTCTCATCTTGCCATCGGTCCACTAAGGTTATGAAGTCATCCAGGGTTTCTGACTTTTAAGTAGGGTGTGGGGACCCCAACTTGGATACTCAAGCTTCCATATCAAGTGCTCATCCATTAAGCTATCTCCCATGCCCTCTTTCTACGATCCATTCCCTACCTGTGATCTGTATATGCTTCTAGCAGTCATTTGACTCTCTTATTTGACTTGTTAATAGTGATCATCAGTCTGACTTTGTATTAACTCCGTTTCATTATTCATCTTTATTTCAGCAATAATTCAAGTTGTTATTTGTATTCCAAATTAATTAATTTCTGTACACTAATGTGTCTGATCTTAAACTTTTTATCTCTTTTTTTTCTGTGACACTATACTATTTTAGTAACCTTACTATTTTAGTAGATTTTAACCCCCCGCCCCCCAAAAAAATTACTTGACCCAGGCATGGTGGCCGTTAGTCCCAGCACTTACAGGCACAGGTGGGAGGATCTTTGTGAGTTCGAGGCTAGCCTGAGGCTACATAGTGAATTCCAGTTCAGGCTGGGCTAGAGTGAGACCCCACCTAGGAAACAAAACAAAACAAAACAAAATTCTACTATTTTATCCATTTTTATCTAAATAATTTAGCCCAGGTTATTCTTGCATGTCTAATTAATACTTTGTTAGATATTAGTATGGAATTGAATATTTAAGGTCATTTGAGAAATAGTCTGTGTATGTATGGTAACTTCTGCACTGAGATATGGTATTTCTTTCCCTTTACCCAGGTAAGTATTTTTTATTAAAGAATTCCAATTTGCATCATAGCCCATCACATTTATATTAGGTCTTTCCCGATTTGTTCAGGTTTTTAGTTTTCCTGTGTGGTTTGTTTTTCCAGTTGAATTTGCCAATGTAGCTGATGTCTAGGCAAGATATTCATTTGTTTATCTTGACCTTTTTGTTGTCAATCACTTCCCTAACTGTCTCTCTTTTGTTTGAACAATGCCATATTACATTTAAGTAAGTGACTGTTTTTTTTTGTTGTTGTTGTTGTTGTTAAGAGCTTAGGGTAGAGTTCAGGTCTTTGGGCATTGCTAGGTAAGCACAGTACCATTGCCATGGCTAATCTTCCTTGTCAGTTTAATGGATTTGGTATCACCTTGTAGCCATAGCTGCGGGTGTGTCTTGGAGGGTACCTCTAGGAAGAATGAGCTTCTCTGCAAGTGGGTGGCACCCTCTCCTGGAGTGGGGTGGGAACCATGCACTATGCAGAATAAAAAGGAAGGAAGAGAAGACAGCCGGCATTGGAATTCATTTTTCTGCTTCCTGGTTATGGAGGCGACGTGACCAGCCTCCTTACGCTGTTACTGGCTTGTCCCCCCACCCCCGCCCCAATGAAGAAATGTATGTTCTTTCACAATGCGAGCCAAAGTAAACTCTTCCTTTCTAAAGTTGCTTTCTAAAGTCGTCCGGTATTTTGACACAGCAATAAGAAAATAACTAACTCAGCCCACTTTCTACTTTTTATTATGACAAGGCCCAGCTAACATGCTCAAGCTAGTTCTTTTTTTTCTCCAATATTCAATATCATTTATAAGGCTATTTTATGTTTCTATAAACTCCATTGCATTGTAAAAAGTGACTATGATTAGTGTTTTTAATGCTTTCCTTATTTGACTTTGACCAGAATATGTAACACATATTTGTATTTCATTATATTTTACTATCAAATATTTATAATAGTAAATAAAATACAAAATTTTTTTTTATTTTTTTGCTAATTATTAAGGTTTTGCTGCAGACATCAAATGTTTTTCTGCTTTTAGCATGTGATTGAGATCATCATATGGTTTAATCCCTGAATCTCTCATAAAGAATTAGAAGAGCTTAATATTTGCTGAAATTAAACTACCCTTCTGTTCCTAAAATCAAGTCTACTTGGTGTACTAATCCTTTAATACACCTCTAGATTTGTTGATGAGAGGTCTATTTTGGTTGCTGATTCTGTTTTTGACTGTGTCTTGTTTATATATTTGATTTTCTATATTATTGCAATAATAATTTGACATCAGGATAAGATAAAACCAAGAAAGCAGAAGGTTTTGTCATAACGTCTTATGACTTACATTATTTTCTGAAGCAGTGCTTCACACTAGCCCAGGCTAACCTGAAATTCACTCTGTAGTTCAAGCCGGGCTTGAGCTCACAGTAATTTTCTACCTTAGCCTCCCAAGTGCTGGGATGAATGGCATGCTCTACCACATCTGTGTGTGCAACATTATCAAGCAAAATTATTCTGTTTGCAAAGCAATATAGACTATGTGTGCACTCTATACCAGGCACCACGAGAATTTTGAAACAGAGGAGTTTAAGCATCTGTAAAGAAAATGCCAACGCTCTTCTTACCTATAATACAAGAGATAGGGACATTGAGTGTCTGCATTTCTACATAATATCCTTGGGATATGAATTAGAAATGAGGCAACCCCAACCTACCTAGAACTTCTGTTTTAGGCTTAATCAATTCATACTTATAACTATCCACAAAGTTCCTTTTTTCAATAAAAAAAACACCTGATATTCCCTCATAATCTACCATGTAACAGGCATAGACTGTTTAAAGAATGTTTTTTAAAGCATTCCCCATATATCTATTATTTTTAAAGATATGAGATAATGACCCTAATTCAGGTAATTTCTACTCCTTCCTGTCATCATGTCTCCTGTGTAGAGGTATTTGTGCCTCAGGCATCTGAGTTATTCCTTTCCTTTATTCATAGGTTTCCTCACTATCTGTTCTTAACTACATCACTTGTTTGATTATTTTGGCTTCTTATAATTACTGATGGAGTCAAGTAATATTTTTCTGGTTCCTCCTTCCTTTGTTTGCATGGTTACTCAGTGACCAATCACACCAAAGTTAATTGACCCATTCTCTGATGGCAAACACTTGAGTCATTGACAATTCCTTACTATTACTAAAGATGATGTTCTGAACATTCTTGTTCATGTCCCCTAATGAGTGAATGAAAGAAAGAGAGAGAGAAGCAATTTTACCTTGAGTAATGTACTCAGGAGTTTTTAATGCCGAGTAACTGTGCATGAACTACATCATATTTTTACTGCTGGCTCACTGCATATGAAATGCATCAGATTTTCCAAGGGATGCAAAACTACTTCCAAAAGCATTTGTGTCCTTTGGAACCATCACATCAGTACTAGGGGACTGCATTATTTCACATACTCACTAAAACTATATTTTCCAGAACTTTTTATATAGTAATAATTAAAACCATTTAACAAATAGTGAATATAATGCTGATTCAATTTGCCCTTCCTTGGTAAGAGTGAACCTTTTCTACATGAATGCTGTGTGTTTCTTTCCTGATGGTTTCCATTTTTTTTCTTTTGGGTTAAATAATTGTTTACATTATTGAAATATAGGCATGTTTTATATATTCTAAGCATTATCCTTTATAGACATGTGGTTTGAAAATATTTTAACTATATAAAGGTCATCTCATTTCTCTGTATATTGTTATAATTGCTACTAGCATTAGTTGAATGATATTTCATATTGAAGAGTCAATAAACCCGAGGTCCATATCATATTCCCAAGCAGGCTAGACACACTGACCCCTCTCTGACACTCTGGGTAAAGGCTGATCACATAGATCCAGTAAAACTTGTGCTTTGTTGAATTAGATGCAGCTCTGATTATTGATTTCCTCTTAGCTTATGGAATGTTTTGAGTTCAAGAAACATTTGCCTTGTTCTTAGAGCTCTCCCAGTGACTCCTAAACTGGGTGAGATTTCAGGATGTTACTCTCTCCTTTCTACATTGCAGACCCAATCCTCAGCTCCCCTCTAAACACTCAGTAGTCAGGAAAAACCCCACAGAGATAAAACTGGAATAAATGTATTGTGGTTTGAGAGTCCTCTTGCTGAAAGCCATCTTTACTTACATGCCAATGAAAAATGTTCTTCAAGAGCTGGAAAATTACTCAGTGATTCAAGGTGCTTGCTTGCAAAGCCCACTGGCCCAAGCTCAATTCCCCGGTACCCAAGTAAAGCTGGGTGCACAAAGTGGCACGTGCATCTTGAGTTCCTTTGCATTGGCAGGAAGTACTGGCATGCCCATACTCTCTCTCTCTCTCTCTCATAAATAAATACTTTAAAAAATGTCCCATATGCTTATTTTTGGCCTGAATGTCTCTTTTCTACTGGAAGCTCTCTGTTTATGTTTAAATATTCACTTCCCATTTATTCTATTGACCTCGCCTAAATTAGGGACTGGTGCCTTTTCACAGATTAGGCAAGGAGAGATGGTTAGCAGTTAAGACACTTGTCTGTGAAGCCTAAGGACCCAGGTTCAATTCCCTAGTACCCACATAAGCCAGATGCACAAGGAGGTGCATGCATCTGGAGTTCATTTGCAATGGTTAGAGGCACTGGCATGCTCTCTCTCTCTCTCTATCTCTCCACACACATACATACACACACACACAAAACACACAAAAGTCTGCCTCTTTCTCTCTCTCAAGTAAATAAATAAATAAATAAATAAATAAATAAAATATTTTTAAAGCTCTTACAGACAGACATCTTTCATCATATTCTATTTGTCATCTGTGGAGTTGAGCCATAAAATTACTCATATTTCTCTGCATTTGTATAGTCAAACATCATTATTTTGCCTAGATAGAGATAAAGTTAGTTTCTGGCTCCTAAAGCTCTCTGAGAGTCCTGACCACACTTCCCATAACTGAGTAAAGATTATGGAGGGAGAGAAGTCACAGGACTTGAGCTGCCTGCTTCAAGATAGTTCTTATACCAGGAATGGATAACTCTGCATATTCTTAGTTTTAGTGAGTATTTCCATAAAGTTTTTCCAGATTTACATATTTTTTCAACAGTGCATAACAGAACATATTTTCCCCATCACTTTTGATAGTGAATGCTATCACTCTTAATTTCTATATGACATTACAGTTACAGTGATGCCTCACCATTGTTTACTTTTTAATTTCCTTTTTAACTTGTGAGATTATATGCTTCTGTAGATGTTCACTGACCATTGGGATTTCTTTTTGAATTGAAAATATATGCCCTCTGGAATGAAATGGCTGATTAGAAGCTGTTTCTTTGTGGTGAGTTTTTCTGTATGGTGAATGAGACGAGTCAGGAGATCAGTAGAGGCTCTGGGGACAGGAGAGATGGTTTAATTCATAATGCACTTGCTGCATTAGTTTGAGGACTGGAGTTCATATAACCAGAACCCAGAGTGACCCACCCATAATCCCAGTGCCTGGGAAGTAGAGGTAGAGGATCCCCAGAAAACACGGAATGACTGTACTAGCTTAATCAAGAAACCTTGCCTCAGAAAGTAAGGAGAAACGTGACCAAGGAAGACTCATGCACACATATACACAGACACAAGTACACGTGTCCACCAAATACATTCACATGAAAACAAATATTATAAACTGTATCTAAAAAAGTGAAAAGTTGGAAACCACATGACAAGAATGAAAAGACAGAACTGATATAAAGAGATAGATAGGCACGAATGCAAAAGTACCGGACAACATCAGTTCCCCACTCTCGTCAATAGATGGATCAGACAAAAAATTAACCAGGAGATCTGTCTTAAACTTCGCCATAGATCTAATGGACATAAGAGACACCATCAGAACATTCAGGCACAGAACTACAGAACGAACTTTCTTTTCAATGGCTTTTCTCTAAACATCTCACATTTTGTACCAAGGAGCAGATCCCATCTTCTGAAGATGATGACAGAGACTGCTAACCTTTCTCCTTGACAGAAGAAGTTGCTAGCTGATAAAAACCATATGGCCATGATATTATACTTTTTTTATTTTTAATGAGAATTGAGTGGTGTACAGCTTGATGTATCTCATGCAGCAAAGAACATCTGCAGGAGAAATTTGCAGTTTTTGAGTTGAAAGAAAGTGGCCTTAACAGAGTATTTATTAGCCCAGAGAGTTCCAAATACAAGTATACTTAAGATAACCATTTTCCATAAATATGTAAAACCAGCACATTAAATGAACATTCCATTTAAAGCTCTTACAGATGGGAGACTGTTGATTGGATTTCAGAAACTCTGGGTTTATGATAGCACCACAACAACTGGTCAGCTCAAAAAGCATACTGAGCTGGATATGCATTTCAGAGAAACAAACTTAGACTCAATAATTTATTTAAAGGCAGGGGGACACTCTGTTGTTCTGAGTTTGTTTTGAAGAAAGTCTTTATTTATTTTCTCTTTATAAACATATTAGAATTTATTTTCCTCTAAAAAGGAATTTTAATGAACATTTAGTGAAATAATCTAATAGGTGGAAAATGTAGACAACACTATTACAACAAGTATATTCAACTGAGCAAAACCCTTTACAGGCTGTGATAGAGATGAAATCTAAGGGCTTCCAAGTTTTCTGATTCCTGGTGGTATAATAATATATAATCATTTTGGTTCTTCCTGACTATATACGAATTAACATAACAATTAATAAACCAGTATATCTTCCTTTAAATGTTTCTTCCAAATACAATTTCAATATTGTCATTTAATAGAGGTGCAATGCCTAACTTAATCATCTACCCAGAGGGTACAGATTGTCTGGCTATAGGTTCATTTTGCAAACAATATACTCAGGAATACTGTCATATGTATTAATCCAAGGAATAAAATTCTTAGTATGTTCATTCAAAAAGTTTTTGCCAGACCAAGTACAATCAGAGCATCTGATAATCTTACTACCAAGGTCAACAGGACTCCAAGTCTTCAGACTGTACTTGAGTCCCTGTGTTACGCCTTGCATTTGACATTTATAGGTTCACTAGTGACACAAACATAATTCAAATCCCTGAAGGTTTATGCTAGTCAATGGCATATCCCATAACAAACTTTTCTTCACTTCCTACTCTGGCAAATCTGACTTCTATCCCAATGTCCAGGAACCCTGTGATGTTTCAAATGTAAAAAATTCCCCCTCTAGACTTGTGTGTTTGAATATTTAATCCCCAGTTCCTGTGACTATTCAAGAAGGCTGCCTTTAGGATGTCAAACTTTGTGTGACCAGAAGCCTTGTTTGCTGCAGTCATGTACTTTCTACTTCCTTCTTGCTGATATGAAAATGTGATTCCAGGTGTTTACTCCAGCCATGTCTTCTCCATCATAATGAAGCTTATGAAATAAGCCCTGTTCTTTCCCAAGAAGCTTCTGGTCTTGTATTTTTTCCCAGCAATGAGAAAGTAATGATGAAGGTCCTCTTCACCAGCAAACTTGAGACCTTAATCATCTTCAGGTTATGTTGTGAGCAAGAAAAGAGGGATCTGCAGCATTTTAATAGTCTATCTTCAACACTGAAGACATTTTTTTTTCCAGTTAATGTGTAGAGATCAGTTCCATCCAGGGTTTTAATTCCCATGGTTGTCTGATCTCCACAGTCAGTTCATTAGTCTACTAAAAATCTAAAGTCATAGAAACAGATTTATCACAATGTCTCTTCAGTGCTTTAATGTAATCCAGAGAGGCAGAAAGGAAGTTATAGACCCCCTTGAGCACAGAGAAGACTACTTTTATTCTGCCATCACTTAGGCTGTGGGTATCAAGTGTCGTTTTGAAATCTAACTTGACAGCTGAGTAAAAGGCACAATTTCATCACTTCTCTCACCCCTGAAGGAGACTGAAGTGAGTAGGGTGTCTCTCTGGGTTTCTCTTTTCAGCTTGTCTCAAATAATCCTTGAAAAGTTCAGATGCATACTCCAGACTTTATCCAACAGACCTCTTGGGAATCTGAGATTTCTCTGGGAGCTATTTTCTGCAACTTGCTTAATATTTTCTTCTTTCTTGACACAAATAACACCCAAACATTTTTTTTTCTTCTTCTCAAGCAAGTTCTGTTGCACTTTTCTTTACAGATATATTGTGGAAGGGTGAGAAAACCTTTTAGAGGAAGGAAATTGGAGACAGCGTGTGAATTTTTGAATAGTTTAATTACTGTGCTTTGAAAAATAAGCTATGGGTAGAAAGGTAATCTTTATGATTGTGTTCTGATCACTACATTCTTATAGATAACGTTAGAGCTTTTTTCCCTACACATAAAGCGTCTTATAGACCTGAGAAGTAAAATCAAAATAATATATACATTGACACAAAATATTTGATTCTTAGAATTTTTGAGGGACTTTTTGTTACTTATTTTCAGAGATATGTACATATGAGGTACAGTTTTATGACCATAGGAGTAATAATTGGACAAAAGATCACATTTTTAAATATGTTTTTGCTTACTTATTTGCACCATTTTTCCTCTTCTCCTGCCGTGTGTGTGTGTGTGTGTGTGTGTGTGTGTGTGTGTGTGCAGGGAAGGTCTCTTGCCACTGAAAAGAAATCTAGTTATATGCACTCCTTTTGCATCTGCCTTAATATAGGTACTGAGGACCTGAACTCTGGCTGGCATGCTTTGTAGTCAAGTGCCTTTAATTGCTAAGCCATCTCCCAAGCTCCCCAAAGACCACAAAGTTTGATTGTCAATTTATAATTGGTATTAGTTTCTCCTGCCATAAAATCTACGAGCATATTTTGACCCATTTCATCCTCTTTAACATCTAAAAACTAGAATGTATTCAGCCCTAGAAGTATAGAATATTATGGTTCTGTATCCTGTGTTGTCTGAGATTAGCATTGAGTTATCATCTTGTCTATATTTATGTAGCTTTGACAGTATGAAAACACACACACACACACACACACACACACAAAACTGGTGACTTCAAACAACCATTAGCCCAGAATTCTGTGGATTGAGTGACTGATTCTTCTTGTTGAGCCATGTAATTGATCCATACTGGGCTGTATGACTTGTGTGTCGTCAGCCCATACATGGGTTGATGATCAGAAGACCAAACTAGACCTCACCTGTGCCTTGCTAATCAATGAATAGTCATTAGTAGTTGACTATTTCCCCTTTGGCCTTTTGTTTTCTTTATGCTAGCTCAAGCTCAGAATCTATGCAGAGAAAATGTCCAAAATGAGTTCCTTTAAAGCATATGCAATCCACCTGGTCAATCTTGGGTCAGTGTGTGAGCTCTGAATGAACTGAGAAACATTATCACAGTAATCAACCTGGTTATCCTCTTAATTTCAAAAATAATGAAACTAAAATCCTAGATTCCCATATGGTTTAGAAGACACAGCTTCATGATACCTTGGACTACTGCTTTTCTTCTCCATCCTGATTTAAGATACTCAGTCCCTTTACATTCCCACAAACCTTGTATATCTTGTTTGTTTGTTTTTCTTTTATAGCATGTTTGTCTCCATTAGAAGATTTGGAGCTCTTTGAGTGAATAGATATCAGTTTAACACAAAGAAAGCATGCCGGGGAGGAAATGAAGAAATGGATGAGCAAGGGTATCTGTTGTTAAATAATTTTCTCTAATGTACTTCTGTGGACTGAAACAAATGAATTATTCAATCTGTAGAGCTACTGTGTAGTAAAGAAATGAATTTAATCAAAATAATGTCTCAGTTCTCTTGGAATTATCTCTACATTTTCAAAACATTGGGATATTCTATCTGGGGCTATATTAGATGTTTTTTCTTTGTCACTACAACCAAGATATCTGAGAAACATCTTAAGCATGGAAAGATTAGTTTTGGCTTACATTTTCAGAAGTTTCATTCCATCACAGCAGAGAAAACAAGATTAAATGACTTAGTCTGTGTTGGTGAGAACATAGGATAGAGCTGTTCACATCCTTATTGACCAGGTTGCAGGGAGTGAGCCCAGAATCAGAGCTGAGCTATAAACTTCACATGTTTGACCTGAATCATCTATGGCCAGCTAGCTCCTAACTTCTACAAGTTTTACAGTTTTCCAAAACAGAACTACTAGCTGGGAACCAAACATTTAAAACACAAGTATGGGGGCTGGAGGGGTCATTTTTCACACTTAGACCTTCACAGGTTATGCTCAGTCGTTGGTGATTTCAGCTGAGGTCTTCAGGCTGGGCAGTATCTGTTTCACCTCTGGAGGAGTTAGAGACTAAAGAATAATCATAAGTAAGGTCAACTCCCTTCATAATCAAACACAAGTAAAAGGCCATATACAATGTCTCAGATGAGCCTCCCTGGTTTCTCCATGCACATGCCACCCGGGAGAGGAGCTGATGTTGTCTATGACTAAAAATAAAGGCTAAGCAGAAGCTTCATGTTTAGAATTCTCTTTCTTGGGCAAAAAGTGCCTTTTCTCTGACTGCTTTTAGTCCATATCATTCTTGTAGAGCAAATAAAAGCAGTGAGATTAGTACCTATCCTATCTGATTGTTCTGAGCAAACTATTCAAACTAAAGATGACCTCAGAGATCTTCACATTCTGTGGTTGCCCATAATGAGTGCAGACTTGTGTTTTGACTGTGTGCCTGAAAGATGTATTCTCAGAACACTGGTTTCTTGTAAGGGATACCTAATATTTACTAAATAACTAATATTCCTTAGTCTGCTAATAGGTCTCCCCAGAAAGTAAGACTATAGCAGTTCTGTTCTCATTGCTGATACAAAATACCCAACCAAGACCATTTTAAAAGAGAAAAGACTTTATTTTCAGCTTATAAATTTGAAGAGAATCCATCATAGCAGGGACAACATGGAAAGAGCCCAGAGCCAGCATCACATCATTAGGAAGGACATATAGTTGAAGGCGAGTTGTCAGCTAGAGTTTGCCTTTATTTCTGGTCCAGGACCCCTAGCCCATGGAACGATACCAGCTACAGTTGGGGGTGGGTTCCCACCTCAATCTAGAAAATTCTATCAGACATGCCAAAATTGTTCTGCATGATGACCCTAAATATAAATCCTGTCAGGTTGACAGCCACAGGTTAATTGTCAAAAATGATTTATGTCCAATCAGAGCATAAAAGACACAGCATGGAAAGACAGAGAGCATTCCTGCTCATATGGGGATTATGTTGCTGAGTTTTACAATAATGAATATCGCTCAATCATAAATGCTATATTTGGGTATGATTGTGTGTGGTGCTAGGGGCTGAAACTAAGGCTTAAACATGCTAGGCAAGCACTCCACCCTTTTTGATGTTTTTGTCTTATGATAGGATCTTATTAAGTTACCCAGGCTGGTCTGAAATTCAATGTGTATCCTAGACTATACTCAATCTCATAATTCTCCTCCCTCAGCGTCCTGAGGAGCTGCAATTACACAGATGCACCTGTATACCCAGCCAAATTACATTAATAAAATATAGTAATGGGCTGGAGAGATGGCTTAGTGGTTAAGCACTTGCCTGTGAAGCCTAAGGACCCCGGTTCGAGGCTTGGTTCCCCAGGTCCCACGTTAGCCAGATGCACAAAGGGGTGCATGCGTCTGGAGTTCATTTGCAGAGGCTGGAAGCCCTGGCGCGCCCATTCTCTCTCTCTCCCTCTATCTGTCTTTCTCTCTGTGTCTCTCGCTCTCAAATAAATAAATAAAAAATTTAAAAAAGTAAGAAAAAAATAGAAATGCAAAAAAAAATAGTAATAAGATAAAGATTACTATTTTATTTTGGCTGGAGAGATGGCTAGGTAGTTAAGGAACTTGCCTGCAAAGATTAAAGACCCAGGTTTGGTTGCCCAGTGCCCACATAAAGCCAGATGGGCAAGGTGGCACATGCATCTAGCGTTCATTTGCAGTGGCTGGAGGTCCTGGTGGGCTCATTCTTTCTTGCTTTCTTTCTTTCTTGTTTGCTTTCTTCCTTTCTTCTTTCCTTCCTTTCTTTCTTCTTTTTCTCTCTCTCTTTCTCTTTCCCTATTTCAAATAATAAACAAAACACAGTATATATTTTAAAAATATTAGTTTTTAGGTGCTCATATGGGAAAGCTCTTTTGCAGAGGGAATCCAAGAAAGGTATGTATAAAGACTCGATTATTCTGAATTTTGAGTTCTGAATTTGTGAAACAACTATAAGCCAGGTGCTAATATTGAGGTCAGGAACTTTTTGGAGAAACATGTAACTGAAATGACCATGAGACTGGATCTTGCTATAGGAGACAAAAACTCAAAAAAAAAAAAAATATCAGGTTTCAAAATATTTCTCCTGAGGAGACATTGTCAGAGTCACTTTGGGGATTACCATAAATGTAAATTCTCAGACTATCTCATAGATTCTGACAGTGTGATTCAGCAGTCCATGTCTTAATCTTCCCAAGCTGTATTTAGCTCAAACTTGAGTACTGCTGGAATAGATACCCGAAGATCTGATAAAATTGATGTTTTATATGACATGATACATGTGGTTGATATTTTATTTTATGATGGTTGTATGTATGTGTGTACGCATGTATGTCCCACAGCAAACCTGTGGAGATCAGAAGACATCTCCAGGGTCCTGGTTATCTCTTTCCATCTTGTTTGAGACAGGTGACTCTTGTTGTTTTGCCCCTGGAAAGGACAGTCTAGCTGGCCCGTGAACTTCAAGATCTTTCTGACTCTGCCTCCTATTGCCCTAGCCGTGTAGGGGTTACAGACAGGTGTGCTGTGCTCTATGTATAGGCGCTGGGTATTTGAACTCTGTTAGCAGGTTTACAAGTCCCTTTAATGACTAATCTGTGCCCCCAGCCCTCCTTCACTTTTATTTAAGATGCTGGCTATTTTGTAGATTGTAAGAGACTTAAGAAAGATGGACAGATTATAATATTAGGGCATATGCCAAAGTCCAGAGTGAGAAAATAGCAAGCCCATGTCATCATAGAGAATAATAGAGGATATATCTTGGGCTTAATAAAATTTATTTCTCTATTCAAGACTGTTTAGAACTTCTATGGCCTTTAGTAGCACATGAACCTCTAAAATAATGTTTTTTACAATGTTCCCCACTTTTATTTAATAATGAAATATGTTTTATTTTATATAATAAGAGAGTTATAGGAAAATCCCCAAGATGCTAGTCTACATGGAAATGAACCATTCTGGAAAATATTTCCTATAGGTAAGAGAGAAAGCAATTAAGTAATACGTAATTAATTCTGACTACATAATTTTCTTTAAGAAGAAATGCATTTTTATGGAATATTCAATAGTTAGAACCAAGTAGTTTTGTAATAAAGTTCCTTTTCAATAAATAGTTGAGTAATTTGCCTTTCAAAGAACTTCTGTAAGAGTGCTGACCTCCCTGAAAGTCATAATTAGTTATTCTCTACCAAAGTGGTCATTTTAAAACATGCTAGGCCATTATAATTAGGTTAGAAAGAATTGTATTTACTTATGTTCTTATTTCCATAATGAATTTAACAAATCCCTTAAAGAAAGTTGAAGGAGCTATTTGGCCCAGAATCTATCCAAGATATAATTTTTAATTTGATATAAAATACTTTGAAGTCCTTTATTCTATGAATGTTTCATATTTTTAACATGTCCATGTTTATTACCAAAGCCCAAGTTATGAATACTTTCTATTAGCTATAAATAACTTTAAGTATCTTTATTTTTATCCTAAAAATAAACAAACCAACAACAAAATATTTTGGATTTTTTTAGTATGTATACATGGAATTTTCATAACATAATCCTGTTTAGTTTTTTTTATTTCATGCAAATATGTGTCTGAAAAGGATTCATAAGAGACTACTAATAAAAAGCAGACTTTTGGGACTAGTTCTTTCAAAATAAAGAAATCATTGGCTGTGCTAGACCTCTGAGCACTTGCTGTAGGATTGTGGCTGGACAAAATGCTTCCTGATTTCTCCTTCTGTTCAATGTGTTGGTGTCTAAGTATGTGTGTACTTCCTCAAGGTCCCATGATCCTTTAAAAATAGGACCAAGGAAATTTTAACACATTATTGAAACTGTTTTTCAAATTCCCCACAGGCTCTTTTAGTCTTCTTTCTTTCCATTTACTTGTTCCAGGGTTGGAGAATAAATGGTCCTTTAAAAATTATATGCATCCACACAATCAGAAATGGTCACATGTCATGCTGACACTGTCTTCCTGGTCCACTCAGCTACCTTAAGCTTTTGAACATCTCCCATTCCCAATGTGTACTGAAATATAGGTTTGTGGGATGCCCAGGAAGCTCAGCATGCAGTGGGCACTTTAGAGATTGAGATGTTCTTTGAAACTCTCTAGCATCACTGACACTACTTATGCCATTCAATGGACAAACATTCAATTGGTTCCTTAGCTCTTAAAAGCAGTTGAACAACGTTCAATAAACATCAAGTAGCTAGTTCCCTTGGAGGATCTGGTTCTTCATTATTTTAAAAGAAAAAAAGATATAATACTAAAGTTGTCCCAGACTTCAGGAATACTTTCAGACTGATACTTTTTTGGGAAATGGGTATACACTTGAATATATTTCTGAAGAGCTTAAATAAAATTTGACTTCCAAGTATATCTCCTCCCAAGAGAAACATGTCTAAGAAGACCACTTATACTTACACGTTTATCTCAGGAAAGTACAAAAGCATGACAGTCTATTAGGATCATTTTCAGACCATGATCAGTAGCCCAAGATGTCAAGTGATGCGTGTGTAGGATATATTGTGTTATATATCTTATTTACTCTCTATCATTCCCATCTTAGGCACTACTCTACTTTCTACTTAACTATACGATGGTTTAATGGCTACCTTTCCTGTTTCTCATCAGGGACGAAGGACTTGACAAGACAAATTTAAAACAGGAAGGGCTCAGTCCATCATGGCTGGGAAGGCATGACAGGTGGTCACGTCCAGCCCACAGTGTGGAAGCGGAGAGCAATGACTAGTAGTGTTCATCCAGCTCCCTCCTCTTGATGCAGTCAAGGATCCTAGACCATGAGATGGTGCCACATATGGTTAGAGTGGGCCTTCCCAACCCAGTGAACCTAATTTAGATAATCCTTCCCAGGCATGTCTAGAGGCTGGTTTTCTACTCCAGTTTAGGTCTTGTCAAGTTGACAAATTATTAAAGATGGGTTGGTATCTGTCATGTGGCATCTTTGTGAAGATCATCTTAGAGAGCATGCAGAGTTATGCAGCGCTACACAAAGGCAGAGTATCACTCTGTAGATATTGTTTCTCAGTTGATATGTTCTTTACCCTAGGTATTTCTTTTGTCCCTGATAGTTAAGATGAATTTTTAAGAAAACAGTTGTTTATTTATATGGAGAGAGAGAGAGAGAGAGAGAGAGATAAAATGGGCATGCCAGGGTATAGGGTCACTGCAAATAAACTCCAGATGCATGGGGCACTTTGTGTACCCAGCTTTACAGGGGTACTAGGGAATTGAACTGGAGTCATTAGGCTTTGCAGGCAAGCGCCTTAAAATTAGACATCTCCCCAGCCCAAGAGTCAGTTTTGAAACTGGTCATTTCTAATATATGCTCCATGTCTTCTTGCATCCCCTTATAAGTGTGAGCTGAAGCTAGGGAAATAATTTCCCAGTAGCCATCTAACATGAGTTATGTTTGGCAATACTCAGTGATGCTGGCTTCCAGTCCTAACCCTCTGTGAAGCAGACTGAGAGTGGCCACCATTGACTCCTGTGCCTCAATGTTAGCATTAATCATGGACAGTAACTGAATGGTCTTTCTATCTTTAAGGGACCTCTTGCAGTCTGTGATGGTGAACCAGTGTTGCTGATTTAGTTGGATCATGAATCAAGTAAGAAACCCACCTCTTCGACAGGTGTGAGATGGCGCTTCCAGGAAGGGTTAGGTGAGGGAGGAAGACTTTCTCCCAGATTGGGCAGCCCTTCTAGTGACAGGCTGCATACAGAGCAATTCCAGATAAAGCCGTGCTTCTGTCAGCCTGCCCTTGCTTCTTGCTGGCGAGGGCATCAACCCTGTTGCTCTGTCCTTTGCTGATACCAGAACCCACATTTTAGCCTTACCACACTGACTGAAGACCTGTGGCTCATCGGAAATTCTCCAGGACTCCAGTGCCAGGTTGGGACTGCTGAGGCATCTGGCTTTATGGAATGAGCACCTTCTAAGTACTCATTCTCTCTGGGATGCAGACAGTCATCACTGGATTGCCGATCCAGCATTGTGTAGGTCAATCTACTAAATCTGCTTTGTAACGTATATGTACATTTTATTGTTTCTCTTTCTATAGACATCACTGATTAATACAAATAGTTTACAGGAAGTATTTATTTGAAAGATTTTGACTTTCACCAGGGACAAGCCGAACCCTTGTTTTGGGTTTGCTTTGTTCCCGCTCCAAGATTAGTGGTTATGAAGTAGCGTTGATAAGTGTAGGTACAGAAAACGGGACTGTCTTGATTCAGTTATGCTTCTAGGGATTGTGTTAGAAAGTGAAGATGAAGTATGGCTGTTCTGTGACCTTGAAATGTCCTGCAGCTTCCTTGGTTTTAGTTGGTACTGCTTGCAGATGATTTGATGATGTTTGGCATGTTAAGTCTCCAACGTGACCTGAATTCTGAAGGACAGCATTGGCAAGGCAATGTGCCCCATGCCCAAACACTGGCTGGGATTTATCCCCTTTTTAAAAGACACTGGGTGGAATCTAAATATGAGACTCAGGAGAGTTTGTGGGATCATGAAAGTTCACGGTGGAAAATGTACACGGCAATTCAGGACTCATTTGGTGAAGCGCCCACCTACTCATCATTTCACTTAATTCATGAAGGTATTTATAAAACTCTGTGAAAAATATCAACGTGGAAGTCCTTTCTGATTCTGACAGTTTCACATTGTCAACAATTTCATTGGGGGGGGGCATTCAGTGGGATTTTTTCTTCTCTTTATGAATTCTCTTTTGAAAATGTTGAGCTATTATGAAGGTACAGTAAACAGAACTCTTCTACAAGAATGGCTGCTGCAAACAAACCCTGTGCCTGCAAACAGGACAATGGGGAAAACATTAATGATTATTTCCCATACTCAATGGGATGGACTTCGACAAATCCCACTTGTGAGAAAGCTACCCACATCGAAGATGGTTCCTTTGTGTTTAGAACATGTTAGAGAGTTGACCCCAGGGGGCAACATAAACATGAAAGGTCTTTTTTTCCCCCTTTCTTTGCTTATATTTAGACAGTGATTTAAAAATAGATTACAGGAAGATTTAATACTCAAGGGCTCGAGGGTGGTTTGCTTTCATAACAGAGCTCTTCAAAGCACTCCGGATCTTTAACAATTATAATTGCGCATTCACTATTGAATACTGGAAATAATGGAACTGTTACTCCAATGATATCCCTTTAGTTCAATCTGACACTCACACAAAAATGTGTGGCATTAAACTGGAAATTTAAACGAGTATTGTTGATGGTTGTGTTGAAACCAGCCAATCACATGCATAGTGAGAATAAACTGTCTCAGTGTAGAAAAATTTAATTGCCAGATATAGTCAAATATTTTGAAAAATCTGTGTATAATAAAGGTGTAAGGATACAGATAACAGTAAAATAAACTAAAATTTTAGGGAAACACTCAGCTGATATCAATACAAATTGTTGGTCCTTCTCCTCCTCCTCCTTCTTCTTTAATCTGACACAGGACTGAAACTTAGAGCAAGGTTTTACTCACTTTACTGTAACCTTTCTCCCTGATGTTTCCCTCAGAGTGTCAGAAATGTGCCTTGATTCAAGACTTTCTTTTCCTTTGTAACTATGAAAACTTTATGAAACTGTGCATTTACTGGAACATAGTAAATGTAACTGGAATCTATGTTTCCAGCCTGGGGAGGCACAGAGAAAAGAACCCCTGGGGCATGCTGGCAAGCTGTTTTAGTAGAATCAATGAGCTTTAGGTTTAGTGAGAGACCTTACTTTAAAAAATAAGGTGGATATACACAGAGGGAGATATCTGATGCCTACATTTGTCCTCCAAAGGCATGCCATACATGTGTACACATCCTGAGACATACATGCACATGCAAAAATTAAATTGTTTTTTTTTTTTTTTGAGAGGTGGAGAGATGCTCAGTGGTTAAGGTGACTGCAAAGCATAATGACCTGGGTGCAATTCCACAGTACTCACATAAGCCAGATGCATACAGCAGCAACTGCCTCTGGAGCTTGTTTGCAGTGGTTGGAGGTTCTGGTGTGCCCATACTCTCTAGTTCTCTCTCTCTCTCTCTCTCTCTCTCTCTCTCTCTCTCTCTGCTTGAAAATAAATAAACAAATAAAATATCTTTTAAAAAATGGGACTGACAGTATAAGGCATAGATATTCAAAAGACTGTTTTCTCTTTCCATTTTTTGTTTGTGTTTCTTTGAAAAATTATAGCAAATTAAAATGAGATAAAAATTGTAGTAGAGAAATAATGAAAGTGATCATTTTACATGCATTTATTTGTCATTGGTGTTAATGATAGAGTCGTCTTCTTTAAGTTGACAAGCACCTATTAGGAGGCTCCCAGAGATAACATTATTTATTTCAAATTAAATGTCAGTGAGTCTACATTTCAATAACAGTTTGAAAACATCACATTTAGAGTAAATAGAAGTCTGTGGAATTATTTTCCAAATTAAAGAGAAATAAGAAATGGGAGAAAATATCATAGGGGAAAACAACAAATATCCGTAGTTTTAGAAATAAGATAAATTTTCCAAGGTTAGAATGAATAGTCCTGACATTCATCTTTTCTACTTTGTTTCTTTGAGACAGAGTTTCTCCCTGAACCCAGACCTTCCCACTTTTTGATTAGGATGGTTGACCAGTGAGCTCCAGTGATCTTTCTGTCTCCAAGCCCCTTATAACTGGGGTTACAGGTATGCATGGCTAGACTCAGTTTCTTATATGTGTGCTGGGGATTAAACTCGAGCCCTTTTGCCTGTGCAGAAAGTACGATCAAACACTGAGCCATCTCACTAAGACCCACTTCAGTTTTTACAAAACATTTTATTGATTTGTGAGCAGACAGAGAGAGTGAGGAGAGAGAGGGAGCAAACATGGGTGCACCAGGGCCTCTTGCTGCTATAATCAAACTCCAGACGCGTGAACCACTTTGTACAATCTAGCTTTACATGGGTACTGGAAAATCAAACTCGGGCCATTAGGCTTTGTAATCAAGCACCTTTAACAAATGAAGGGAGCCATCTCCCTCACCCCCCACTTCAGTTTTTTTTTTTTGTTTGTTTGTTTTGTTTTTTTGTTTTAGTTAGCAGGACATTATTCTGTGGTCACCGTAGAGCAAAGGCGTAACTGATATAATGTCAAATATAGGTTAAAGGTACATCAGATTCCCTCAGCACCTTACTTTGCAGGATATAAAATATGCCAATTTATGCTTTAAAATCAGCCTCCAGGAAATCATAATTAAATTCCTTGTTATCTTGCTGGGCTCAAACGTATTGTCCAGCCCTATAGGCCAGGAAGGTTAAAAAACTGTTCAAAACCGGGTATTGTAGCTACCTTCTCATTACTGGGACCAAGCACCCAACCAAAAGTAGCTGACAGGAGAAAAGTTGTCTATTTTGGCTGACAGCCTTGACAGAAAGCTCCACTATGGCGAGGGACAACATGGCATGGGCAGAGGCTGGACACTGCCTCTGACCCAGAAAGCAGTAACAGCAATGAGAGACTGAGCAGAACTGACACTGGCAAGCTAGGGGCAAATGAACCTCAAGACCCACCTCCAGCAACACACCTCCTCCAGCAACACACCTCCTCCAGCAACACACCTCCTCCAGCAAGGCTCCGATTCCCGCATTGCCATCAAATGGGAGCAAGTGTTCAGAGCTCATAAGTAAATGGGGACGCATCCAATCCAAACCATCCTGATTCAGGCAAGGCTGCTCTCTCTTCCCTGTGTTTCTGTCTTCTGCAGGCCAGGAGGCCAGGAGAATCCCTAAGATGGGATGTGGCTACGTCTCCTTCTTTTTGTTGTGCTGGTCTATTTTCTCTGTAAATACCCTGTTCTTTCATGTACACGTGAGTGGTAGGTGTAGTTGTTGCACACATAAGTTCACAGGTGTGTGGGCATGGATGTGTGCACTAATGCTGTGCATATGTGAGGAAGACAGAGGTGTCTGGTGTCTTTCCTAATAGCTCACTGCCCATCTTTAAAAATATTTTCATTTAGTTATTCACAAGTAGAGAGAGAGAGACAACAAATGGGTGTTCACTGGGGCCTCTTGCTACAGCAAAGTCCAGATGCATGTCCCAATTTCTGCATCTGACTTTATTTGAGCCCTGGAGAATCAAACCCGTGGCTGTCAGACTTTAGAAGAAAGTACCTTAACAGCTAAGCCATCTCTCCAAACTTTCACCAATTATTTTATTTTATTTTTTGGAAGTAGGGGCTCACTCTTGTCCAGGATGACCTGGAGAATGCTGCATAGCCTCAGACTGGCCTTGAGCTTATAGTAATCCTTCCATCTAGGCCTCCTGAGTGCTGGAATTAAAAGTGTGTGTCATATGCCCAGCCCTAACTTTTTTTTTTTTTTTTTAAGACAGAGTCTTTCACTCGACCTGGAGCTCATCGATTTAGCTAGGTTAACTTGCCATTGAGCCATGGGATTATCCTGTTTCTACTTCCCCAGCACTGCTGACACGGCCGGCCATTATGAGGGTGCTGCACGCCTGAGCTCAGGTTCTCACGACAGCGTCGCAACACTTTACCCACAGAGCTGTCTCCTCAGGCCCTTCCATCCCTCTTAACCCACTTTTCACCCCCTATTATTCCTCTTATTCTATTACAATTTTCTATTATTTAGGGCATACTCACTAAGTGTTTTAGAAAACATAGCCCAGAGTTTAATGGGGCACACCTTTAGTCCCGGCACTCGGGAGGCAAAGGTAGGAGGGTTACGGTGATTTCAAAGCCACCCTGAGACTACATAGTGAATTCGAGGTCAGCCTGGGCTAGAGTGAGACCCTATTTCAGAAAAGGAAAAAAAAAAAAAAAAAAAAAAAAACAATATAGAAAGAAAACATAACACTATTTTGCTTTATAGCCTACCTTTGGTTACATCCTTAGAGACCATGAGAAAAAACAAAGTATGAAGATGGGGGAAGAGTAACTAGAAGAGAGAAATGGGAGGAGGCTACAAGAGACAGGGGGGAGAACAAGGGGGGGGAAATAAAAAGAAAGTATGAAAGTTCAGGGCTGGAGAAATGGCTCAGCTTTTAAAGATTCTTGCTTATAGAGCCTGATGGCCAAGGTTTGATTTCCCAGTACCTATATAAAGCCAGATGCATGAAGTAGCATGTCTCTCTTTCAAATAAATCAAATATATATATATATATATATATATATATATATATATATATATATATGAAAAATATCATAATTTAACCGAATGATCTTTATACCTATATGCTAAAATAATTTTAAAGAACTACAAAAATGTTATAATACTGCTGGTTTTTACAAAAGTCCTATATTATAAAATCTTCAGCTCCACTGTGGAAAGAAACTGGTAAGTAGAGCTGTTCTGGGACTGTGTAAGAAACCTGAAAATTATTAGGGCCAGATACATAAGGGCAGATGCAACCTTAGCCCTTTCATTGTTTGACAGTGTCAGCCACAACCCAAACTCTAGGAGTAATATAGCCAGCTACAAACCTGGATTTGAGTTCCCTTATTCATCCATCTATCAATATACATATCATTCAAATATAGAGTGGTACTTCATCTTTTATTTATCTGCAAGCAGAGAGAGATAGAAGAGAAGACAGACAGACAGAGAGAGAATGGGCATGCTAGGGGCCCCCAGCCCCTGCAAACAAACTCCAGATGCTTGCATCACTTTGTCCACCTGGCTTTATGTGTGTACTGGGTAACTGAACCTGGGTCATTAGACTTTGCAGGCAAGTGTCTTAACTACTGAGAAATCTCTTCCATCGAGAGCACTAATTCTGATTATGCAAGAAAAAATTTAAATGCCTCCAACAACCCTGCCAGTAGTCCTAGAAATTACTTTTTGTCGTTGTTGTTTGGGAATTTGAATTTAATGCAGTTTTTATTCATGGTCTGTGGAAACAGTTATATTCTGAGAAACAGATCCATATTATTGATTGAAGATGTCTTCCACTGGGAAAATAGAGAAATAAGAAATGAGGACCTGGGCTGGAGAGATGGCTTAGCTGTTAAGCGCTTGCCTTTGAAGCCTAAGGACCCCGGTTCGAGGCTCGGTTCCCCAGGTCCCACGTTAGCCAGATGCACAAGGGGGCGCACGCGTCTGGAGTTCGTTTGCAGAGGCTGGAAGCCCTGGCGCGCCCATTCTCTCTCTCTCTCTCTATCTGTCTTTCTCTCTGTCGCTCTCAAATAAAAAAAAAAAAAAGAAAGAAAGAAATGAGGACCTATTATTAGTAAAAGGGAGAGGAGTGAGAGATAATGATTTGTCAGGTAAAAGTCTCACCTGGTGTGTCTCAAAGTGTGATTCCCACACCAGCAGTTCCAGGCCAAAGAGAATCTTGTAAAAATACAAATTATCAGATCAAAATTGGCCTGGGCCCCAGAGGACTCACAAACAAAGTATCCTGAATCATTGTTCTTCTTTTTTATAAGGGGCCTGACCTGTTTTATGCCCGTGGTAGTCAGACACTCAAGGTAAGCAGCTAGTTCCTATGGCTTTCGAGACAATTCTCTGGAGCAGTTGCACAGCTGTGAGTTGTTAGAGAAACTCCTGAGCCATGAGGAGCTGGCGTCCTGATAAATGGATTCCCATATCTACTTGATTTAGAATCAAATGGTTTTGGTCTTATTCAAATTTTTTTGTATGTCTGCAGTTAGTTGATGCATTTTTCCCCCAGGTTCTCATAAAACATCATCAGAGACATTTGTATTCAACTGCAATGCCTTGGTGGTATTCCATAGGTAAAGTATGGATAATCAAAACAGAATTCACAAGCCATAAATTTGAAGTATAAAATGCAATAACCATTAGTATACTTCCAGGTCTGTATGACTATTACCATTATCTTAAGCCAGGATATTTTTATCCCACCCAAAAGAAACCAAGTAACGTCAGAAGCCACTCCACATTTGGGCCCCTGTACGCCTGAGTAAACCACCAGCCCAGCTTTTTGTCTTTGAGGATTTATTCATTCTGGAAATTTTGCGTGAATGGAAGAGTAGAATCTGTATATTTTATTGACTGACTTCTAATAGCATGATTTAAAGGCACACAGGATTTAGTATGATCAAAGCAAGAATTTTTATTAAATTTAATTCATTTACTTCTGTGTGTGTGTGTGTGTATGTGTGCATACATGCATGCCTGTGTACATATACACATCAGGGTCTCTTGCTGCTGCTTTAAATGGGGGACTGTGCAATTGAATGCGACCTGGCAGGCTTTTTAAGCAAGTGCTTTTTTTTTTTTTTTTATTTGAGAGCAACAGACACAGAGAGAAAGACAGATAGAGGGAGAGAGAGAATGGGCGCGCCAGGGCTTCCAGCCTCTGCAAACGAACTCCAGACGCGTGCGCCCCCTTGTGCATCTGGCTAACATGGGACCTGGGGAACCGAGCCTCGAACCGGGGTCCTTAGGCTTCACAGGCAAGCGCTTAACCGCTATGCCATCTCTCCAGCCCCAAGCAAGTGTTTTTTAACCATCGAGCCGTATCTCCAACCCCAACATGATTCTTTTCTTATAGATGAATAAAATTATATATTAATAAACCACATTTTTTAATTCATTCATCTGTTGATGGATATATGGCAGTTTGCACTTTGAGATATCAGGAAAATGGTGCTTTAAAGAGCTTTATCATTTTGTTCCTTACTTTTATGTTTTCCATCTATTTTAAACCGTTTTTATAAGTGACTTTATGCTGGAATACAAATGCATTCTTTTGCATATAGATATTAGATTGCCACAGAACCTTTATTGAAAAGACTACATCTCCTCGTTGAAGTGCTGTAAACCCCTTGCTGAAAATCGGTAACCATATTGACTTCCACCACGGCAGCATGACGAGTTCTACTTACTTGTTCCTTAGGGTACGTGAAATAATTCTCAACATAATGGACTAAAATTAGAGTGTGATAGCATGCGGCTTTGTTAAGCTCGAGTTGTGGTTAAACTTCAGACCTCATGCTCCTCAAAAATCAAGTGGTCAAAAAGGAAGTGAAAGGAGTATTAGTGGGTCCTTTAATATAGATAAAAATGAAGACACACTATGACAGTGTGAAGCTGGAACAGCAGTTGGAGGAGGCTTTGGAGATTATGTGACTTTGTGGAGAAGAAAGAAATATCTCCAGACTATCATTGAGTCTTCCTCATATAAATAATAGAAACAAGACAAAGAAAATACATAATAAATATTGGAGAGGAAAGTAATGAAGGCATAAAAGAAGAAAATATAGAAAACTCAATGAAACTTTAACATGCCTTTGAAAATGCTAAAATTTTATGTTAACCAAGAAAACAAAGCATCTTTGAGTCACTAGAATGAAAAAATAAATAAACAATGAGTATATTGCTATCACCCTTATAGAAATACAAACAACTGTAAATAAATAACTGTGAATAATTGTAAGTTTCGAAACTGATTAACATATTAACAGCTAGATTTCCATGAAGACACTAATTAGTAAATCTTATATAAGAAGAAATAAACAAATTTAAATAGAGTTGTCAATAAAAAAGTGGAAAGATTAAACAAAACAAAACAAAAAACCAAACAAGCATTACCCACGAAGAAAAGAGCAGGCCCAGATGGCTTACTGCTGAATTCTATCAAATATTTAAAGAACATATAATAATTACTCTTCACAAACTATTCTAACAATATAAAGTAAGTCGGCATTTAACAACTCAGTCTATTAAACCAATATAATTTACTCTCTTACCAAAGCCTAACAAAGGCAGTACAAGAAATTGGAAACCAACATCTCTTATGAATGTAGATATTTAAATCCCTAAAAATACAAAGCTTACAAAACAAACCCATCAAGCATAACAAGAATTATGCATATGACCAAGAAAGATAGATCCCAGGAATGAAAATTTGATTAAGCATCTAAAAATAATGAAGTGGGGCTGGAGAGATGGCTTAGCGGTTAAGCGCTTGCCTGTGAAGCCTAAGGACCCCGGTTCGAGGCTCGGTTCCCCAGGTCCCATGTTAGCCAGATGCACAAGGGGCCGCATGCGTCTGGAGTTCGTTTGCAGAGGCTGGAAGCCCTGGCGCGCCCATTCTCTCTCTCTCCCTCTATGTGTCTTTCTCTCTGTGTCTGTCGCTCTCAAATAAATAAATAAATAAATTTAAAAAAATAAAAATAAAAAATAAATAAAAATAAAAATAATGAAGTGAAATATTTCAAATGACTAGAATAAACATAAACTTACATGTTTATTTCAGTAGACACAGAAAATACATTTGACAATATCCTATACAGTTCATGATTTAAAAAAAAAATCAGGGCTGGAGAGATGGCTTAGTGGTTAAGGTGCTTGACTGCAAAGCCTAAGGATCCAGGTTCAATTCTCCAGGTCCCACTTTAGCCAGATGCACAAGGCAGCTCTTGCATCTGGAGCTCGTTTGCAGTGGCTAGAGTCCCTGGTATGTCCCCCTCCTCCAATAAATAAACAAAAATATTTTTAAAAATCAGCAAAACTAGACTAGAAGGGAACTCGAGCAACTTGACAATGGACAGCCACAAAATGCCACTTAATATAATGTTGAATATTCTTACCCAAACATGAGGAACAAAATGCAAATGTATGCACCTTCCACTTGCTTCACGAAATGGGTTACTGGGGTGGGGAAGCATAACTTAAGATTTCTAGCCAAGCTCAACTTCCCGTCACACATTTGGTTCCTGCCCCTCCCAGACGTGAGCAAGCAGCCTTATATTGTTGTTTGTTTGTTTGTTTTGGATTTTTCTGCAAAAGCTAAGAGCTGCTTGCAAAGCCATGCCACCCTTTCATGACAACACACTATTCCCTCAATCTGTGAGCCAAAATGAATTCCTTCTGCCCTAAATTGTTTTCATTGGGTACAGAACCAAGATGAACTACTGCAGCATCTTTCTGCAGTCTCCCCACTCAAATGTTTCACTTACAAAAACCTTGACCAACTGTTTATCAGAATGTTAGGTATGCAGATCACAGTGATGACAAATAGAATTTCTTAATTTTAATTTAACTTAATTGATTTATTTGAGAGAGGAAGAGAATGAGGTAGATAGAGAGAGTGAGAGAGAATGGGCACACCAGGGCCTCTAGCCACTACAAACTCCAGATGCATGCGTCACCTTGCATATTTGACTTATGTGGGTTCTAGGGCATTGAGCCTACATTCTTAGGCTTTGCAGGCAAGCACTGTAGCCGCTAAGCCATATCTCCAGCCCAACTATTAGGATTTCTTATCTTTATTCACCCCAAAAATTTATCAGAAAAATTGTGGGCTAGACTTTATATAACACAGGTCTACCACATACCCTATATATACAAAGAGCTTTGTATTATCTTTACAAAAATATCTATAAGAAAGGTTATGAAGTTTATGATCATTTTTAATTTTCCCTTTTAACTAACTGATTTCAAGGAAAATTGAGGTGCTCAAGGACTTTAAAATGTCACCAAATCCCAAACAAACTGATTTCAGAGTAACATGTTATAAAAATAATTATCTTGGCGAATCTAACTGTCTTCACATATGCTGTGTATACTAACATGAACAGTATAGTCAAGGACAGCAAGAATACTCAGAATACTGATTAAGAACAGAAAATTAAGTTATAAGTTGTAAGGATTTTTTTTTTTTTTGCTTTCATTTTTGTGTCTTTGAAACAGAGTCTATAATACAGCTCAAACTATCCTGAAAGTCATTATGGAGCCCAAGCTGGGCTCCAATGCATGTTGATCCTCTGTCTCCCCAAGGGCTGGAATGACAAATATGAATTATTACACCTATCTCCAGTTGAAACAAAAAAGAAGAAAGAAAAGAAAATGAGTAAGGAACAATGGTGTTAGATAACTTTATAAAGCCTTGTAGTGAAAAATGACACATTCAAGAAAGAAATTGAATGAACAATATTTCTAATTCCTAAGATGCAGAAAATATTCACATCTTATAGAAAATTGTTTCGTCATGATGATGACTCTCACGCATGTTTGTCAAGCATTAACATTTGACGCTGGCATGCCCCCACTGCTGGCTCTTGCTCCACAGAACTTTCTCCTCTGTCCTTGGTTTGGATCATGATTACAATCTGAGATAATTCAGCTGTTCAGGTCCTGAGTGTGAAGGGCAGTTTGAGCAGAGCTTCCTGCAAGCTTAAGAAGCTTTCTACAGATACATAGAGAGAGCTGGCTTAGGACTCACAGTAGCTATTCTGAAAAAAATAAATAAATAAATGAAATAAGCACTAAGGGAACCTGGTAGCTGCGCTCAACATGGGAAAGGCTGGACTCTGAGTGGAAAATGCGTTTTGCATATAAGGCATCAAAAAAGAAAATCAGCACTAAGTAGAGGGGGCAGTCTGGTTCATAAGGAAAAAAAAAAGTCTAATAACTAAGCATAAGTGAAATTGAATGGTAGCCATTTGATCAATTCCCTATCCATGGGGCCCATTATATTTACAAATGCTTACTTTGTGCCTCATTGGAGTTTGTACAAAAGGCCTAAGTGGCAGATGGAAAGTTGAAGCAGAGCAGTGTTTTGAAAACAGTGGGTCATAACACATGCCTATGACATGAAATGGAATTAATGAAACGTGACGAGCGTTCCTAAATCGAACATGACACAACTGATTTTATATAAGTAGTCATTCATGTCTGATGCTTAATATGTATACATAAAAATAAACAAAAATATTCCAGGGTTGGTGCCATAATGATAATATATTGCTGTACATTTAATAAGCATTTTGCTTACATACTTGTTATCTATATATGTATGTATTATTAAATGCACAGTTACATGCATACATTTATTTGCATATCCATATTATATAGTTAACTCTTTCTTCTTTTCTTTCTCTCTCTCTCTCTTTCTCTCTCTCTCTCTCTCTCTTTCTTTCTTTCTTTCTTCCTGTCCTGCCTCGAGTTGTTGATTCAGAAACTGTTAGGAAATGACCCTATAATTTGCATTTTCGATATTTATTTGTTAATTTGTTTATTTATTTGATCGTTTTGTTCTCTACCCACTTAGAGGTCTACAATGGGGTCTTAGTAGATGGCTAAGAGTTTGAAGGTGTTTTCTTACAAAGCCTGCTGTCCCAGGTTCAAGTCCAAAGCCGCTCACAAAAGCCAGATGCAAAAAGGAATTGGTGCAAGACTCTGGCATTCAAGACATAATTTATTTTTCTTTATTGTTTTATCATTCTAGAGACAAAATTTCTGGCAGAAGGAAATCAAAGGCAGAATGTTCATTCCCGGTCATGGTTTGGAGGGGTGCAGTCTGTCATGTCAAGGGAAGAGATGGTGGCAGGCAACTCCATGATGCTCAGTTGGCTTTCGCTTTTGCCCCAGGCCATGTCGATGATCGCACCTACATTCAGGGCATAGCTTGCCCTGCTCAGCTAATCCTCTCTGGAGAAGCCCTCACACGTTCAGCACAGTAATGCGTCAGGTGTTTCTGCATCTACTCAATAAAACAAGCAACAATTAGTCACCACAGAGGGGCAAGTGAGTCCCCCTGGGCATCCTGGAAAATCTTGAGAACAAAGAAGAGGGACAAACAGTGGTTCGGGACAAGAAGACAAGAGCCTATGTAGGACTGAGAGACAAAACAGTTCCCTAGAGGTCTGATGAGTAGCCAGTGTGGTGAGTATGGCAGCTGAATTTCTAAATGCTGCCTCAGAATAACTCCAGTGAAAATGGAAGTCAGATGCAGGCTGATTGTACCCAAGGGAGAAGCATTTGAAACATGGGGAAAGTACTCATGGAAAATGCCATCTCTCCCTTCCAAGATGGCCCTGAGAGGCAGCTAGACAAAAGGTAGCAAGGCTCCAAGCTACTGTGAGGAAGCTTCAGATTTATAAAGAACACTGCTATTTTTAAGGTTATAAAACCCACAGATATTTCTTACTCTTGAATGTTTTGGAGATTTGAAGTAAGGCATTATAAATTTGATGTAATGCTTGAAGATTATCTGAATTTACTCAACATCGCTGGGAAATCTTTTTTTTTTTTTAATTTTATTTATTTATTTATTTGAGAGCGACAGACACAGAGAGAAAGACAGATAGAGGGAGAGAGAGAGAATGGGCGCGCCAGGGCTTCCAGCCTCTGCAAACGAACTCCAGACACGTGCGCCCCCTTGTGCATCTGGCTAACGTGGGACCTGGGGAACCGAGCCTCGAACCGGGGTCCTTAGGCTTCACAGGCAAGCACTTAACCGCTGAGCCATCTCTCCAGCCCCCATCGCTGGGAAATCTTGACAGATACCTTCCCTAAAGATCATTAGATGCCCCTTGTTTCACATTTTTCAACATTTAGTGATTTGCTAATATTTGACGGAACCCATTATACACAGCTTTTACCTAGTTTTTTTTTTTTTTTTTTTTTTGAGGTAGGGTCACATTCTTGCCCAAGCAATTCAGGCTGGCCTTGAACAAACAGCCATCCACCTACCTCTGCCTCCCAAGTCCAGGGATTAAAGGTGTGTGCCACCATACCTGGTATCATCCCTGCCCCCCACCTTTTCCTTTACCTTGGCCTCTGGAGTAGGTTAGATACCCTTATCTATTCTATGCAAAATGATATCCTTTATTATTAAGAAAATACTTTCTATGGATACATCATGCGTTGGCATCATCTTTGCCCTCCTCCCTGTCCCCATTCTGCAGGGGGCGGGGGCTCCTCAGTGGGGCTGCTGGTATTTCCCTTGGGGTTGTGAGTTATGTGGTGTGGAAGCAGCAGTCAATATTACTAGAGTCAGTGGCTCTGGGCATGACATCCCAACTAGTGACTCTTATAATACAAGCTTTCTGCCCCCTCTTCCACAAAATCCCCTGAGTCTTGGTAAGTGTGTTTTTTAAAATATTTTTCTTTTTATATATTTATTTGAGAGAGAGAGAGAAAAAATGGGTTCACCAGGGCCTCTAACCACTGCAAATGAACTGCTGATGCATGTGCCACCTTGTGCTTCTGACTTACATGGGTCCTGGGGAATCAAACCTGGGTCCTTTGGCTTGGCAGGTAAGCACCTTAACCACTAAGCCATCTCCCCAGCCCTTGGTAGGTGTGTTTTAATTCTACATTAGTAATGAGCTCTTAGGAGCAACTGGATTTCTGCTTTTTTATGTGTTAAGTGTCCTCAGCACCTGCCTCATTCGCCCTGGCACTGACTGTCAGGCTCAACATGAAAACAGCATTCTTGCTCGTCTCCCCACTTCCTCTGTGGCTTCATCTGGACCTTGACTGAGATGCAAGGGTTGGTTTATCTCTTCGGTCTCCCTACCTCCTGAAGAAGAAAAACAGATTCTCCAGAGGAGAATAAAGTCAACATAGGTTAATTTGGATGAGCATTATTCATTTAGGGAGATTTGGATGGATGTAACCCCTCTTTTAGCCAAAGACTAGTGAAAGCTTGACATCGGAGAGCAAAAATCTTTGTCTCCATAGGATTCTGACCTGGTTTCCAGTTTCAGATATGGGTTCCTCTTCACTGAGTGGATCTCTTAGCATATAAGAAATCCATTGGTTACCCACCAAAGCTGTGTGCCACCATTGCATTGTTTGTACTTCTTTCCAGACTGTTTGCTTTTGAGTAGCTTAGACTCCTGCTTGCTCATACCATTGTTGGCCACTTTCCGCCAGTAGTTCACATAGCACTTCGCACCACTAGACAGGCTAACTAGGGACTGGCTTTCTTCCAGCCTCCAGCCTGGTCTGTCCGTGTTCTGTGTGGACAGCAAATGGTGTCTTCAGCAACAAAGTCTTACTGTTTAACTCAGGTGGGAAATTAAGTACTTTGACAGAAGCCTGTCTTGGTTGGGGACCTCACAGGTCTCTCTGATCAGTAGTTCAGTGTGGGTAGCTCCTATTTCTGGTACTGTGAGTTACAGGTCAGAACCAAAGTTTTATAATGTTAGGCTTCATTCCATCCTCTCTAGGGCCCTTCTTTTTAGACAGCCCCCGCCCACATAGTCCTGTTGAGGGTTACATCTTTTAGTCTACCTCGAAGAGAAAGATTTCTATGGCACCAGTTCATTTTGGGTTTAGTTTTGTGTTTGTTTTCCTCCTGAAAACCTTTCCATCTCTATTGTCTGGGCCTCAAGTTGCTTAACCAGTGGTGCCAGCAACTCAAGATGATCCAGTTAGGAACTGGAGGTGAGTGAGAACCTGTGGCATTTGTCTTTCTTTGATTGTGTGTGTTCGATGAGTATGATCAGATCTAAGTCCATCCATTTTCCTACAAATTTCAGTGTATCATTTTATCTTACTGCTGAGTAGAATCCCGTTGTATATAAGTACCCCAGTTTTATTATCCATTAATCTAATGATGGGCACCTGGGTTGATTGCAGTTCTTAGCTATTATGAATTGAGCAATTATAAACATATTTAAGCAGATATCTCTCTCCTGAAGTGTGGAGCATTTAGGGTAAGTGCCCAGTAAGGGAACAACAGGGTCTGTTGGTAGTTGTATCTTCACGTTTTTCAGCAATATCCATATTGATTTTCACAGATGTTGTGCAAGTTTGCCTACCCACCAACATTGATTGAGGACTCCTCTTTCCTCACATCCTTAGCAACATTTGTTGTTGTTTGATTTTTTTAATGATCGCCACCTTTACTGGTTGTTTTAATTTGCATTTCCTGGATGGTTAGGGATGTTGAACATTTTTCTTAAGTGTGTTAGCCATTTGTAATTATTCCTTGAGAACTCCGTAGTGAATTTTCTAGCCCATTTTTTCAGTGGATTGTTTATTTTTTTTTTTATTTAGGGCTTTTGTTTAGTTCTTTGTAGATTCTAGATATTAAGTTTCTGTCAGTGGTATAGTTGGCAGAAGTTTTCACCCATTCTGTGGGTAATCTATTGGCTTTGTGCATGGTTATGTTTGTCTATGCAAAAGCTTTTTAGCTTCATGAGATCCCATTGCTTGAGTGATTGCTTATTTCCCTGGGCTACTGGGGTCTTGTTCAGGAATTTCTTCCCCACTCCTATATTTTGGATAGTTCCCCCTAGTTTCTCTTCTAGTAGTTGAAGAGTTTCAGGTCTTATATTGAGGTCTTTATTTGGAGTTGATTTAGTGGGATGAGTGTTTCTAGTTTAATTTTTTGACATGTGGTTGTCCAATTTATTCAGCAACATTTGTTGAAGATACTTTCTTTTCTCCAAGCTACTTTATTGGAAGGTTTATCAAAGATCAAGTAGCTGTAGCTACTTGACCTAAAGTCAGGGTCTTTAATTCTGTTCCATTGATCTATATTTCTGTTTTTATGCCAGCACCATGTTGTTTTTGTTACCATGCCTTTATAGTATAGCTTTAGATTGGGTATGGTGATACCTCTGGTAGTGTTTCTTTTACTGAGGATATGTTTATTTATCTGAGGCATGCTACCATTCCATATGAATTTTGAGGTTATGTTTTTCTATCACTGTGAAGAATGATGCTGAAATTTTTATTGGTATTGTATTAAATCTATATATTGCTTTTGGCAGGATTGCCATTTTCACAATATTAATTCTACCTATCCAGAAGCATGGGAGGACATTCCCCTTTCTCATCTCCTCCTCAATTTCTTTCTTGAGTGCTTTTAAGTTTTCATTATATAGGTCTTTCACATCCTTGTTTAGTGCTATTCCAATGTATTTAATTTCTTGTGGCTATTGAAAATGTAAGAGCCTTGCCAATTTATTTCTCTGTATATTTGTTTTTTGCTTATAGAAAGGCTACTGATTTTTATATGTTCAGTTTGTATCCTGCCACTTTGCCCAAGGAATTAATCACTTTTGAAGTTTTGAGATGGAGACATTCAGGTTGCTTTTGTAAAGGATTATGTCATCTGCAAATAGGGCTATTTTCACACTTTCCATCCCAATTTGTATCCTTTTTATTTATTTTTCCTGTCATATAGTTTGGGCTAGAGCTTCTAGTACTATGCTGAAGAGCATTGGTGGGAACTCCTTGAGTTTTCCCTCACTAAGTATTATTTAGGTTGTAGGTGCTTTATATATAGCTTTTATTGTGTTGAAATATAAACTGTCCATGCCAATTCTCTCCAGTGTTGTGATCATGAAGTGATGTATTTTTTCAAAGGCTTTCCCTGCATCTATTGAAATGATCATATGGTTCTTGTGGTTAAGCTTACTTATGTGGTGTAGAACAGAGAGCAATTTCCATCCCTTGTTTCCCTGGGATGAACTCTGCTTGATCAAGGTGGAAAACTGCCTTTGTTGCATTGCTGAAATTGGTTTGTGAACACTTTGTTCAGGATGTTTGCATCTAAGTTCATCAGGGATATAGGCCTATAGTTTTATTTTCTTGTTGTATCTCTGTCTCATTTTGGTATTATGGTGATAGTAGGAGTTGGGGTGGATTTTGCCTTCTCCAATTATGTGAAAGAATTTTAGAAAAATTTGGTTTTAGTTCTTCAATGAAAGCTTGATATAATTCAGACAAGAAGCCATCCAGTCCTGGACTTTTCTTTTTGGAGAGATTTTTTTTTTATTTTTATTTTTTAAATTTATTTATTTGAGAGTGACAGACACAGAGAGAAAGACAGAGGGGAAGAGAGAGAATGGGCGCTCCAGGGCTTCCAGCCTCTGCAAACGAACTCCAGACGTGTGCGCCCCCTTGTGCATCTGGCTAACGTGGGACCTGGGGAACGGAGCCTCAAACCGGGGTCCTTCGGCTTCACAGGCAAGTGCTTAACTGCTAAGCCATCTCTCCAGCCCTGGAGAGATTTTTTATTACCTTTTCAATCTCAATGAGTGGGATAAGTTTGTTTAGGAGATTAGTTTTCTCTGAGTTTAGTTTGGGTAGGTGGTATATGTCTAGGAATTCTTGTATTAATTCCAAATTATCCAATTTTGTGAAGTAGAGGTCCTGATGATTCTTCCAATTTCATTAATATCTATTATGATCTCTCCCTTTTAATTTCAGATGGTATTAATTTTAAACTTCTTTTTTTTTTGTTTTATCAACTTGGCCAAGGGTTTATCAATCTTGTTGATTTTTTCAAAGAATCAGCTCTTCATTTCATTGGTTTTATGGTTTTCTTAGTTTCCAATTCATTGTTGTCTGCTCTGAACTTTATTATTTCTTTCTGTCTGGAGCTCTTAGGGTTGGATTCTTCTTGTTTTTCCAATACCTTTAGATAGATGATTAGATTATTAATTTTGGATGTCTCCATCTTTGTTATGAACACATTTAGTACTATGAATTTTCCCCTTAGAACTGCCTTCAGTATGTCCCATAAGTTTCAGTAAGTTGTATTTTTTAATTATTTATTTGAGAGACAGAGAAAGAGTTAAGAGTTTTGACTATGATGTGCTTTGGAGAGTTTCTTCTTTTGTCCTGCCTCATTGATGTTCTGTGAGCTTCTTGTATCTGGATGCACCTCTGTTTTGCAAGACTGGGAAAATTTTCTTCAATAATTTTAATGAATATGTTCTCTATGCCTCTGCCTGGATTTCTTGCCTTTCTGGCACATCCATGATCTGGATGTTTGGTCATTTTAGGGTATCCCATAGTTCTGCTGTGTTTTATTTGCATTTTTTTTTTTTTGAACTTAGCAAGGCTTTTGGACTCCTGATCAGTTTCTTCTTTCTGGTCTTTCTGCTCAGAAGTTCTCTCTTTCACAGGAATAACTCTGTTAATGAAGGGTTCTATAAAGGTTTTTTTTTTTTTTTTTAAGCTCTATTTGATTTTTTTTTTTTTTTTGTCTTATATTGTGTTACTTTCCATCATTTCCATCTCTTTTTGTTACAGTACAATTTCAGTTGGAGGTCTTATTTTCTTGACGATTCCTGGAATTCATTCATGCCTTTGATTACATCTCTACTAAACTCAATCAGCTAGGTATTGAGCCCCTCTATTTGTTGACTTAACTTCAATTCATTAACATCTCTTTGAAGCTTCTCTGGTTTCTTCAATTAAGTTAAGCCTGGTGACAAAAGCTGAGTGCTCTAAGAGGTGATTCTCCTCAGTTTCATTTATGTGGTTTTTTGGTCCTTTCCTTCCAGTTCATCAGTCACATAGCTTATTGTGTTTTCATTTTGGGATTCAATTCCTGTTGTATTCTCTATTATTTCACTGGGAGCTTGCATTGTGGGTCTAGGCATCCTTGGTGGTGATCTCTGACTTTTGTTTTTGCATTGTAGTCTATCCAACTTGGAGAAAAGTCTTATTTTATTGAGGAAGAAGCAAGGATTTGTCCTTGCAGGGTATTCAGTCAGTGTTCTCTTTTAACTGTGAACCAGATTGGTCTGGGATGGGGCTATAACTGCAGATACACCAACTGTGAAGATCCAAAGAACATCCAGTGTACCTGGGATACTTGGAAGTGGGGAACTGGGAGCTCAGGCCCATTCATTCCATTTTCACACACTCTTCAGCACAAGCAAAACAGGGGTCGGAAAACCAGGATCTGGGAAGCTGGGCAGCCAGGGAAAGAGGGCAGATCCCACAGTGACTCATACTCCCTCTGGCTCAGGGGAACAGATTTGGGGACCCAAGGACCAGTCAATGAGGAAGCCAGAGCAAAAGGCTTGCTTCCACAGCACACAGGGACCAGGCTACCTCAAGTTAGCAGTCGGGGTACCAGGACCAGAAAACTGGGAGGTGAAGAAGGAGCCAGGAGCTCTGCCCTACACACTCTACCCATGCACCCTTCAGACAAGGGCATCCAGGAGCTCCTATCTGGGAGTTGGGGAACCAGCAGCAGATCAAACAGAAAGACACAGCAAGAGGCCTACTTCAGCAGCATGCATGCTGCGTCGGGGCAGACCCAAGGAAGCAGTAGGGATACCAGGACCAGGGAGCCTGTAGGTAGGGAAGGAATTGGGAGCTCTGGCCTAGTCACTCTGTGCATGCACCTGGAACAGGGGAGCTGCAACAAAAACTTTTATACTAAAGGAAATGCTCTATATCTTCACTACCCAATGTAACCTGCCTCCAGCTTACAGGTCAATTCAATGCAGTAGTTGAACTTTCCATCCAGTTTTTTTTTTTTTTTTTTTTTTGTCCCTATGGTTTGCTGTCATGCATTGCACCCCAGCCTCTACCATGGCTCTAGGTAACATCAATTTACATTTCCATTATACACATTCAACACATAATTCATGGTACTTCAAAATGCTTATATAAAATATAATTTTACTATCTCATAGGACCTCATAACTGTAACATTAAATTCACAACAGCCTACCTTCTCAACACCTTGACTAAAAGAGTAGCCGGAGGTAATGTCCTTGTGTCTCTCAGATGTCACAATTAACTGGTAGAGGTTCCCTAATACTTCCCTTCTGTCTTAAGAGCTTTCCTTATTTTTAGTCACCATTTATCTGGTCTGTAACTTTGCAGCTATTAATAATCTTCCAGAGTAATACATCCTTACACTTGACACTTATTCTATTTCCTCTGTTCTCTCTGTAACTTCAGTAAAAACATGTGGAGGAGAAAAACACTCTTTTATAATTCACATACCATTGTCATACAGAATGTAACAAAACACAAAGAGGACCCTTAATAAATTAGAGAATAAGGGAATGAATAGATGAATAAATAGACTCATAATATGGACTGATGAGATGAGTCACTATACTATACAAGCAGATCTCTTATGGACAACCCAGATCCATGGAGATTAGAAGCAATGGATAGATTTAGGTCATCACCAGAGAGCCCAAAAATTACACATATATTAGTATTAGGTAGGAGGTTAGCTCTGGATGGATCTTAACTACAACTCCTCACCTCAAACAACAACAACAACAAAAAAGGGGGGTAGGGAGGGAATTACCATGGGATATTGTTTACAATCAGTAATTATAAAAAATTAAATAAATAAACTGGGACATAAAAACAATAGATCACTGCAGATGGACCATCACAGGGACCCAAAACAGAAATAAAGGTAATGGTCATTGATAAAATAAGAAATAACAAATCATGGTTTACAGTAGTTGACTTAAGTTAGTTCAGCTGAAAGCAACTTCATGGTCTGTCTCGCCAGAGCATATGCAGAATGATGTTACATTTTTCTTAGTGAACTTTTCAACTTTAGAAGCACTTCAGCCCTTATACATATTCTTTCATCTTACCCACTTACTTAGACTGGATTCTGGGTAAAATGGGCTTCTAAGAAAATTACTCGCCTTTCCTGGACGTGTCTTACTCTGGAGAAGGCACAGGGTAAGTAAACCTTGTAAGATCAGGGCCATCACAGACCATTCAGCTTTCTCTTTTCCTAGAGTGCATTCATCTTTCCTTTATTACTTTGAATAGACTCTCAACACTTTCCTACTGTACTCAGTCTGATTTCTCCTCTTTTAGAAGTATAAGAACTAAAACTACTGCTGGGGTCAAAGCCAGAGGAAACTGGAGACCTCCGTGTAACATGAGGATGGCCTTTCTTGGAAGAGGAATTTGCATTCCTAACTAGAATATGATCCAGCTAGCAGGTCAATTTCATAGGTGATAATTAATAATTTCACCACAAATTTGATGCTAGAAAATTCTTAACTCAAGCTTTACAGTTTTTATTAGATAGAACTCACACTTCAGGATATTGGGTTTACTTTTATTATTTCTTAGTTTTTAATTATAATGTATTATTGGTCCCATGACTTGCATTTGCTCGATCCAGCTCAGTAGAATCAGATTCATTCCTACCAGGAATTTGATAAGGTTTCTATGAATGAATACAAAACCCAAACCCAGAAGGAAGTTAAATATCTGTTATCCAGTGTCTACTTTTATTACATTAGAATATTTTTATTTTCTTTTCTTTTTGTATAAAACAAAAAGAAGAAAAATGTCTTTGCATTTGAATCTTGAGTTCTTTAGGACTCAAATAGGCAACTTTCCATTTCTTCCAATATCTGTTCTCCCTTCCTGTGTGTATAGGAAAAGAAATTTAAATTCTAAGGTAGAAAGCTGTGATTAGACAAAATTTAACATGGTTATAGTTCATATGTAATTAAGAAAAATATGAAATAATTTTAAGTACTAAGAGCTTCTTGGGAAAATGTGAAATGTTGCCTCATTTATACTTCTATAATTATTGATATATTTTCATATTTGTCATTTTCAGGATTGGTTTTTTCTTAAGGAATTTTCAAATATAACATATCTGTTGATTCTCATACCTCCTTCTTACCCCTTTCTCCATTCCTTCCATTTAATATTTTCCTCCATTCTGCTTATATATCACAAGTGTTGATTTACCCATTCCCTTCCCTTCATTCATCTACTTTAATTCTCACCTCAAAGCCATGCTTCTCAAATAACATAGCAAATCCTAACATCTAGCATTTTGAAGACTTTCATTTGAGGAAAAAAAAAAAAAAACTCTGTTAAATGCTTTGTGTAGTTTTCTAAACTTAATACTCACAAATAAAAAAATAAAAATAAATTATGTGGCAGATGGATAAGTTGAGGTCTATGGAGCTTATGGCTGTTAATTTATTCATCTTAGCTCCAGGACCCATGGCCCTGACCAATGAGTAGCCCTGTCCTTTTTGTAAGCCTTTGGGATAGTTTGAATGTAAAGTGTCTTCTTATAGCCTCATGATTTGTGATTAAGCCCCATACTCAATCACCAGCTGGTGGCAGTATGGGAGGTGGAGCCTTGCTGAAGGGAGCCTGTTGTTTGAGATGGGCCTTGGGATGTTACAGCCCAGCTCCCTGTTGCTGTAGCCTATGTACTCTTTCTGGGGCCTTCAGGTGTCCCCTCTGTAATGTGCTGATGCAATAATGAAACTTTTCCTCAAATCTCTGTTTGAAATAAACCCTTTCCTTCTGTATGTGGCTTCTGATCAGGCACTTTGTTCCAGCTGATAGGATGTAATTGGAACACCCTCTCCTGCAATGACTTGACTCTTAGACATCTTTTTCCTTCTTTACAAACATTACATTGTTTTAATTACCATAGATTTATAAATTACAATGTTATAGAACATCTGGAAGGGTAAATCGTTTCTCTTAACATCTGGTGGGGTAAATCTTACATCATTTATATTTATTATTTTAAATGCTATTGTATAACGGATTACTTATTTATTTCTGTAGCATGAAAGTAGTAATTTTTCCCATAATATTTTATGTCAGAAATTAAGATTAGGATTGCATTGAATTTGTAGACTGTTTTACATAAAATGCAGTTGCATACAATTTTCATTCACATATAGACATGCTATATGAATGTAATAAGATACATTACATGCCTGCCCTAGAGTTTTAAATTCATCCTTATTTTGATCTTTAATGTTTCCTATTAGTTGCATTTCATAAAAGAGCTCAGGAAGTATCTGAAAAGAGGAGGCAGAAAGATTGTAAGAGCCTTAAAATGGGTAGAAATAGCATGAGACACCATGTTTCCTCCATCCCTAGAGAGAATGACTGAGGCCTCTTGGTCCCATAGTGAACACTAATAACCAACTGAAGATCCTCAGCACAATTGTATTGGGGGGGGGGGTCTGTGTGTGCAACATTCTCATAAAAAATTAATAACTTTTAAAAAAATTGTAGTATTTTTATTTTATGAATGTCATTATTATTACACTCATTCTACAAATGCTTAAAAGGAATAAAAGATTCATGGGCCACTTTTTGACCTCTGTTTTTAGTTTTTTTTAATTTTCTAATATTTCTTATTATTACATATGGATATATTTAGTATGCAAGCAACACATGTTGATACCATCCTTTCCCTCCTCCTTGCCAATTTTCTGAAGAGGCCTTCTTCATCAGGAATGCAGGTTCAGCCCCATGGGGATTGTGGGCCATGCATTATGTGGGGGCAGGGAGAAGTAATGTCTCTGTGCAAAATGTCCCTACTTGTAGCTCTAACATTCTTTCTGCCCTCTCTTCCACAAAATTTCCTGAGACATGCTGGGAATGTTTTAAGTCTAGGTGGTGATCTCTTATGAGCCTCTGGATCTCTGCTTTGGTAGGTGTTGAGTGTCCTCGGGGTCTATTTCTACTACCCTTGTGCTGATATCAGATTCACTAAGAAAGCAGCATTCTTGCTCATTTCCCAAATTCTTCTGTGGTTTCAACTGGGGCTGGGGTGGAGTGCACTGTTGAACTCTGGTTTTAAGTGAGGGCTGGAGAATTGAACCAATACCAGCAGGTTCATAATCAAATTATTTTAACTTCTAAACCATTTCCCTTACACCGAGAATATTACTTTTTATTTTTTTAATTGTTAAAATTTATGTGTGTGAGAGAGACAGATAGAGAGAGACTGGGTACAGCAGGGCCTTCAGCCACTGTAAATTAACTCCAGATGCATTCACCACCCTGTGCATCTGGCTTAGATGGGTCCTGGGAATCAAACTTGGGTCCTTTGGCTTCATAGGCAAATAACCACTAAAGCCATCTCTCCAGCCCAAGAATATTATATTTGATGAAATAAATCACACAAAAAACACAAAACAATGATTTGGTGTAAGTATTTCTGATTCTAAAGCCCATGCTGTTTATCCATCCCACTTAACTTATTCTGGGAGGAGGCATCACATACCTACTCATCATGAGACAACTCTCTTGGACTCAGTTCTGTCAAGAAATGTTCTCATAGTTTCTACAGCTCACAGTTAAAACTATTACTAGGGGGCCATAAGAACAGGGTCACATGGTTCAATGTTATTCATCTATTTTCTGGTAAACGTGAGACTTCCACTTAAGTTTACCTTCCTCTAAATGCTAAACCACCATTTCAGCCCCCTACCACATGAGCAATCTTCTGGGTACTTACTTTACAGATGGAAGACAGTATCCAGTGGGGACCAAGCATATTAGGTTCTTGGATATACTTTGGTATATTTTATTTTATTGAAATTTATTAAAACATAACTCGATGTGAATTATGAAAAAAGGGTAAGTCATTGTGTGTGCACCTACATATGAACACCCTATTTTTATGTTAGTAATTTAAAGTGATTATAATTCAGTGTTAAAAACTTTTGTATGAGGATATGGAGGTAGCTATATATTACACTTATTGATATCATGTATTTATGATGATTATTGTCAATTGAATTTATAATTGTTCAAATACTAACAAAAATACTACTCTTTAAGAGATACTATTTGCCCTTGGAGCTGTCAATCTATCTGAAACATAAATCTGTCTTGGAATTTTTAGAGACATGTCTCTAAATAAGAAGGCAATCAACTCTAAAACTTTAAAATCTGACAATGTTTAAAACTCCAAGGCAGACCTAAACATTGGCACATGATATTTGCCACATATTTCATAGATAACTAAAGACCCTCCATCATTAACTTCCTCATCATTGAAGTAGTGTTGTTAATTACTCATCAGGGCAAAGTGACAAAGATTAGCAAATTCTATAGCCAGAGACTCGGATCACTTTGTCCAAGAGCATACATTGACTCTCTCTGAAAAATAGGTTCTACGCTCAGGTGTACCTCTATTTAAATGGTACCCCATCAACTGTGCAGCCCTGACATATGAGCCACCTGCTGAGACGTTTTGTTAAACCCACCAGTATGTGGTGTGGCATAGATAAACTAGGGTAGGAACTGTTCAAAGCTGCTGTTGGGCTTATCATCATTGTTGTAGATATCACTGTCATTACTAATGTTAAGATAAATTATGCCTCTTGTATATGTGCCCGTCACTTGTCTTGAATGTTGCTACTTCTTTATAAACCTGATGTAGCTGAGCCAGGGCAGGATTACTCCGGGATCGCTGCAAGACCTGGTGTCTGTGATGCTGTCAAACACTGAGGAAAGGACAAGCACCCACTTCACTTGGCACTGCATTGTAACCCAGCCTCTGAGGGGACAATTTCCTCCTTCCTGATGGTTTTATTATTGCAGCTTTCATCTCAAAAGGCAGAATAAATACAACCTCCCTCACAAGAGCTCTAGGTAGGCTGGTGAGCATTACACTGACTTGCTGACACTGGAAACATGGCTATTATAAATGTCATATAGGCATGTTTGTTTTGTGCCTTGGAAAACCACCTGGAATAGTGAATAGGAAGCTTTATTGGTGAGGTGTTAATCACCTGCTAAGCTGTATTAATATCAGGTAGTTTTTTGTTGTTCTAATGCTTGTTCTCTTTTGTGTTGTTATACAAACATCCAGGTTAAAGATGAAGCTTTCCTAACAATAATGCACATGTTTTTTTGTTTTGTTTTGTTTTGTTTTAAAATAGGGTAGAAATCACACCAAGCTCTGTCTTAAAGACATGCGTCAGCCATTGTACTCATGTATTCATAGTCTTTTGTTGTTACCTGTACAATATTGGGCCCATCAGCATGTCATAGATGATCAAAGAGGGCAAAAATCAAATGAAGAAGGACATCTAAATAGCAGAGGTGTCAGCTGGAGGGAGAAAGGGATTCAGGAGAAGGGGCATGGTTGAATAGAGGCCAGAGAGAGGGACAGAAGGTGACTATGATCAAGACACATCTTACATGCATAAAAATTATCAATAAAATTTTTAAGAAAATATTGAGGGCAAATTTCATCTTTGAAGCACTGTAAACCTTACATTGAAAAAAAAGTTAAAAAACTCAGATTAATTGTTCAATATGTGTAGTTTTTAATTCCATTCTCAGTACACCCATAAAGTATTCACTTTAATACCCATAGTATTGGTACTATGGGTATTAAAGTGAATACTTTCAGGCTGTGCACTATTGAGATTGCTGTCCTGGGCTAGCAACAGTGTTATTTCAGAGCTCTGAGCTGTGTATTATGGTATCTTAGTCCATCTCTTATTAACCATGAGAGTAAAAGTAACTGCAGAAATTCTCTGTGCTCCATTCATAAAATGGATGTTTACTGAGTCTCAAGTGTAGAACACCATTATTCTATTGCCTGCACGCAACATATAAGAGAAAAAGTAAAAATTAGTTCCCTAATTACATTTTTTTTTTTTTTTTGGTTTTTCGAGGTAGGGTCTCACTCTGGTCCAGGCTGACCTGGAATTAACTATGTAGTCTCAGGGTGGCCTTGAACTCACGGTGATCCTCCTACCTCTGCCTCCCGAGTGCTGGGATTAAAGACGTGCGCCACCACGCCTGGCCCTAATTACATTTATATATAAATGGAAAGATTTCAGCAAATTATAAATTAAATACATGTCAAAATTTTACACCATAGCATTCTTAAGAGAAAGAGAGAGAGAGCATAGAAGAAGAGGGAGATTTTGAGGAAATGTATATTTTAAAATTTTATTGATTGATTTGCAAAACAGAGGGGGAGAGAGAGAGAATAGGTGCTCCAGGGCCGCTAGCCACTGCAAATGAACTTCAGAAGCATGTACCATCGTGTGTGTCTGGCTTATGTGGGTACTGAGGAATCTAACCTGTGTCCTTAGGCTTCAAATGCAAGTGCTTTAACTGCTAAGCCATTGAAATGTATATATTTTATGGCTTGAAAATGAAAGACACATTAAGGAGAAGTTTATAATCTTCAAATAGTGCTATATGTTTAGGAGAATGTAACAAAGGGCAGTGAATAAGGGAAGAGAAGAGTTCTGGCTTTCTATGCCAAAGCATTTATATTTTATCTTGGAGAAAGGAGGGTGAGAAAAAGGGGCTAAGAAGTAAATGTATATATATTTTGCTTAAAGACATTTCACTAGAAATACCAGGATACCTGATACTGGTTGGTCTCCTGCTGTAGTATATTTATCACACCAAGACTAATCATTTTTGATCCAGGATGGAATTTATCCCTTATCCCTTCAGGACTTATAGAGAACAGCTGATCCAAGAAAGCCTGTGCCCAGAAATATTCATGGGCATGAAATTGAGACAAAAGACACAATGAGTCACTTGTAGGATCCAATTTCTTCTACAGAATGAAAACTGGTTAAGCAATTCACATCCAGAAAGACAAAAATCTCCTGTTCTCTGTATGGATAGATCCTAATTAAAAAATATATTATTTATTTATTTATTTGCAAGGAGAGAGGGAAAACAAATGAACGAATGTGGATATGACAGGGCCTCTAGCCACTGCAAACAAATTTCAGATGCCTGCACCACTTGCCTGCAATGCCAAATCATCCGGGTTCAGTTCCCCAGTGCCTTAACCACTGAGCCATCTCCCCAGCCCTAGATCCTCATTTTAATGTATGTATGTTTGATGTATATATGTAAATAAAGGGTTGTGGGACTGATTATGGGTTACTCAAGACCATGGAACGCGTGGGGGGAGAAAGGATGATGAGAAGCAAGAAAGGACAGACGGAAACGTGTACGGAAGCAGACAGGAGGATAGGTTGGTTGGGGAGGACATAAAGGAGAGGGAAAGGAAAGAAAGAAAAACAAAAAAAAAATGTTTGAAAGCACTACGATGAAACATATCTGTATAATAATAAGTTTTTATTGAAAACATCCAAACATATATGCAAAATAGTGTAACAATAGTCCCTTAATGTTTTAAATAACCGAAGAGCTTGTATGTATCCTATAATGAGAATACCAAGATAACAGAGGACAAGGTAATGCTAGAATAGTATTTCCTATTTCAAAGAAACTTCTGTCCCAAGAATTAACAGTATGAATTTTCTGACTTTTGTTTTTTAAATCTCTTTTCCAATATTGGGCCCTATCTACCCTTGATCTCTTCATTCTCTGCAAATGGTCTTCTTATTTCATGCAATCCTCTCCTCTCACAATTGAGTAAGATTGTGTTTCTTCACTATCCCCCTGCTGTTTCAAAGATTAAGCACTCGCAAGTTGTCCTTGACTTTACTTTTTTTGTACTTTCCTTTTATTTAACTTTGAAAAAAAAATGCTACCCACTCCATTTTTTCTTGAGATTTGGGTCCCTTCATGTTTAAAAAGATAAAATCTGGTAAATCATGGTGAAATAATGCTGCTACCATTGTGAAGTAATTTTTATGACCAGGCAAATAATGTCAACTCTGGATAATTCTAAAAATCAGCATAACACTGGACCTCACATAAATTCTGGTAGCTAACACAATGAGGTTTGCCTCAAATTCTTTTCATGAAATGTTTCAAAACTGTAGCTATCAATATATGTTCAGAGAATAAAATTTTATTTTTATTTTTATATGTTAATGTAAGGGTCTTAGATTCTTAGCATTAAAACATCAAAAGTTAGTTAGGAACTATGTAACATTTTAACAAAATTTCACTCAGTTATTTTCTATCCAACTAGTACTAAAATGACATTAATGAATCAACATACCAATTTTGAAATACATGAAATTATTTCACAGAATTACAGTGTTACCTACAGGAGATGTCAAAAGGGAGTGGGTGTGTGGGAAAAGAAGCAATAAAAAAATAAAATAGGTATTTCAGGATAATTGAGTAACAGGACAGTATACCTTGAAAGACATAAAATTTATCATGACTACTTTATACTTCAAAGATAGCTTGGTATACAGACTAAGAAATTATTGTTTCCCAGGTTTGCTATTGAGGGAGGCCATACTGAGAGATCAGTGAAGTTTTTGATGACTGAATTTTATCATCTGGAAAGTAGGGAATTAGTAGCCATTTCTTCAGCAAATGATTATCACATTTTAATTAGAAAATGCCTGTGATAATCATTTTGTTGAGTCATAAACACTGACTAGGGGCTGGAGAGATGGCTCGGTGGTTAAGGGCACTTTCTTGTGAAGCCTAACAACCTGGGTTTGGTTCACCAGCACCCACATAAAAGTAGAAGCACAAAGTGGCACATATATCTGGAGTTTGTTTACAATGGCTAAAGGCCCTGGCATCATGCCCATTCTCCCTTCTCTCTCTGCTTGAAAATAAACAGATAATAAAAACACTAAATCATACTGCCTAACATGATTGTAATGAAGGGGATTTTATTAAGCAAATTTATAAAGGTATTCAAACTCAGGAATTTTGAAATATGGATGGCAAACAGGCATATATAAGATAAAAGAAGGCTGGTATCTACTTACATTACTGATGAATCAAGAAAATATTCATTTATTTGTGTGTGTGTGTGTGTGTGTGTGTGTGTGTGTGTGTGTGTGTGTGTGTTTGCAGACAGAAATAATGTGTTTCTATAATCCCAACATTCAAAATCATTCTTATCCTAGTTTACTTGGTGTACTCTCAGGATATGTCCTTAGTAATAAAGTAAATACTTCTGGGCTGTCCGTTATTAAGGTAGCAGGCTTGCACTTAGTATAGTATTAATTCAGAGTTCTGACGTGTGCTTGCTGAAATTTTAGCCTGCCTTCTTATCAACCATGAGTGTTAAATTAATTATTGAACTTCTTTGTCTTCCATTCAATGAGTAGATGCTTACTGAATCCTCATCACATCAGTCAGTATTCTAAAGCTCGCACACATCATGTAAGAAGACAGATTTAGATCTGCATTGAAATGATATTTATATATTAATGGCAAGACGCATGAGTAGCTCAAATTCAAGGTCATCCTGAACTGCATAATAAATTACTGTTAAAAGAAAAAGAAAAGAACAAGGGCTAGGGATTTACTTTGGTAGTTACATGATTACCTAGCATATTTTAAGGCTCTGGATTTGGTTCTGAGCACAGCACATACATACAAGCATACATACATACATACAAGCATACATACATACATACATAGTGGCTAGGGAGAGGGCTGAAGGGTTAAAGGTACTGGTTTGCGAAGCCTGCTTGACTGGATTTAGTTCCCTAGAACCTCTGTAAAGTCAGATGCACAAAGTGGCACATGTGTCTAGAGTTCATTTGCAGTGACAAGGGGCCCAAGAATACTATTCTCTCTTTCTCCCTCCCTTTCCCTCTCTCTCTTTCTCTTTGTCCTCTCACAAATAAATAAATGACATTTTAAAATAAGTGAGTAACAAATAAGATTTAAATAATTGTTTCCCATGGGGAGCAGAAAAGGTTGATAAGTCTTACAAACTAACACAAACAAAAGAAGGTTTGTGGGGGCTGGTGAGATGGCTCAGCAGTTAAAGGTACTTACTTGCTTGCAAGGCCCAGTGGCCAGTGGCACGTGTGTCTGCAGGTGGCATGAAGCCCTGGTTTGCTCTCTCTCTCCTGTCTCTCTCTCTTTCTTTCTTTCTTTCTCTCTCTCAATCTCTCTCTGCTTTCAAGTAAATAAATATTGCTTTTTAAGTGGAACATGACCAGAGAGTTATGAGGAAAGAGTGAGTAAACTTTCAAAGTAAAGATGTACCATGTCACATATTATACAAGGAGTCTTGATGTGAATTCAGATGAGAAGGAAAAACAGGCATTTTAAAGGCCAGTCACAACTGGGAATTATACTCCCATGTTAAATATAATACAATGGATTAATTCTGTAATGAAATGAAGCTTTATCATTTAATGATAATCTACCCAAAATATAATTCTTCATAATCACTAATTAAAGTCAAAGTTCATATGATCAAATCATCAGATTCATGACATATTTAATAAAATTTAGCTTATGTTTTCAGGCCAAATGACTATTTTTATACACTATGGAAATATAGAGATCATTTATTGTAAAGCATTATTCTGTGATTTCAAGCATTTTTAATGAACAATGGATCAAATACATTACAGTCACCTTAACTCCTCACCATCATACTGGAGATCACAGCAAATAGGATAGGACAAGACAGAAACATTTTAACAAAAATGTCATCAATTATAAAAGCTTTATTATTATTATATCATATATTCAAATAAACTGTTCAAATTATGATGACTTTTACTATTTTGGGGGGGAGTACAGCTATATATCTATAACATATGGTTAAGAAAGTTAAAAAGAATTAATATTAACAGCTAAGTATATATAATACTTAGGCATATGCTTTTCAAAAGGAATATGGTTTTGGTGTTAGGGGCTGCATGCAGGGCCTTGTGCCTGTGAGGCGAGGCCTCTATCACTGACTCATATACCCAGCCTTTTTGTTTTTTGTGACCGCATCTCACTATATAGCCCAATGTCACATCAAACTCCAGATTCGCTTGCCCTTTCTTCCAAGTGCAGGAAACATGTGCCACCATGCCTGCCTATTTTATGTAACCTTATAGAAAAATATAAAAAAAAATATTTGAGATAGAAGCACGCATAAATAGACAGAGGTCTGTGTCATAGTACAAGACTCAACATTCTGAAGATGACAATTTCATCCAAGTGCTGCAATCTCACATCATTCAGTGATCCCATGCCTAATGTCTTCCTTAACATTTTCTACTGAAAAACCATCCAGAAACAGTATGAGGAAAACTTTATGCAATCTATTGTTGAGGATGTAGTTGGACTTTTGAGATTTCTTTTGTGGTTTCCATTGTAATTCCTTTGTAACAAACCTTCAGTTTAAATCTGTAGCCCATGGCTTCATGTACGCTGTGTTATATGAGTATAATTCAGAGACTTTTCCTGACTTCACACCCTGGTATCTGTTAACCTGGGGCCCCGAGAGCTTTCTGATTGACATTGAGAGGAGAGATCTGCACAACATAGGTTGTCATTGATCACTTCATGTTTCACTTGTGGACTAAGAGCCTAATAAAGTTTGTTCCTGGGTAAGGTTTCTGTGAATCTTTAGTAATCCATACTCAATCATGAATGTGAAAAAAAAAAAAAAAGAAAGGAAAAGAAAGAAAAGTACTGACTGCTTATGCCACGTGCCAAAATTCATTTTATTTTCCATGTTATTGAGATAGTAATGATTGAATCCAGGGCTTCATGCATACTAGAAAACAACTCTACTTCTGAGCTATATCACCAGCCCCAAATAAATTATAAATCTTGGTAATATTAAGTGAAACATACTACATACAAACAGAGCTAACAATGGAGTTTTGGACCACATCCTAATCAGTATCATTTCCCTAAAGGGTGCTAGGTAAAGAATAGAAGGTAAATATAAGAGCTCCTGCCTAACATATGTGAAATTTATACAAAAAGAAATAAAAGTACAAAACAATAAAACACAAAATTTGAGAAAGTGCTTTGGGATAGCATTTGTTTGCTAAACGAAAAAAAATTAATTACTTCTGAGATCTTACTGATAAGTTAATTTTTAGTCAAAACTGTAGCTGATTATATAGTTTTATAATGCACGCATTTATAAAACACCCTCTTATTCAGGCAGATTTGAAAGGCATCTTCCATTTATTGAAAACGTTCCAAAATTATCAACTGAATTTTTAAATAATTTATGATATTTCATTTAAAAGATTTACAGAAAATCATTCATCATTTGAAAAAAAAATGACTAATTCCCATGAGTAGGACTGCTAAAAGAAAGGTTCTATCTCTCATGAACTATGTGCACGTTCTTTAAGATATAGTTGGTTGAATTTTACCACGATATGCTTGCTTTAGATAGTTTCCATGGAGACACATTTTGCTGAAGCTTAGGAACGACTTTAAGTTAATTTTAACTGAGTCTAAGGAGTAGAGAGATTCCATAATGTGAATGTAACTATATCTATCTAGTCATGAGTGTTAAACACCCAGGTTAGTGAGGTCTTTTCCACTCATATGATCCTCATGTTCTCTCATATGTAATTTTTTTCTGTATGTCTTTCCTTCTCTCTGTTTTCTTTTCTATCTCATTCCAGTTCCTTCTTTTTATTCCATATTCATCCTCCTCCTCTTTCTACTTCTTGATGAAAAAATTAAAAATATTATTAATTAGATAAATAAGTGGGAAATGTTCTTTTCTCAACTGAATATATGATTTTTCTTCATTGCTTGGAGGTTCATGGCATGTGCAATGTCTAAAACTACAGATGATCAAGGAGATGATTGTTTCCAGGGTAGTGATGGCTTCTTCCACACCTCAAAACACAAAGTGACTTCTGAGCTGTTATCTTTCAATGAGCCAGGTGTGTTGGAGTTGGTGGGATATAATTGAGTTCAGACTCACATCCAAGAAACCGGAAGGGCTGGCCACAGCAGGTTCTACCAGGGGAGATGAAGTTAGCCATTTAGGAAAGAGGTCACAGACACCAGTGGGAAGATAAAGATGCATAATCCTATGGGATGGTGATGGACAAAAAAGATCAAGTCAGAACAAATGATGAATAAGACTGTGGTCCGTGGAATCCTAAGAGTGGCAATATGGGTGGAGGTGAAAACTGTGATTTAAAATCTGAACCCTGAAGGGACAAAGAATACTCATGTGAGAACATACCCAGAATTGCAGGCATCCCAAAGAGAGCAGAAAATCATCTCACACAAAGCTTACTCTGTTCTAGACTTGTGCCATAGGGGAACTTCAGGAACCTAGGAAGAGTGACCGAGGAAGTTTGATAGCTTATGCCCACTACCCTTCTTATTTCCAGGTAAAATTGTGGAAGTGTAGAAATTGAGGCTGGCGTAGGGTGTGGGAAATCATGGGTCAGTTTTGTCACCAATCAACAGGTATTTTCCTTTCATCAGACCAGAGGTGGGTCATAGAGTTTTTAACTTTATTTCTGAGGATTGAATTATACGCTATAGTTTTGGTATGAAATTCTTTCCTAAGAGGCAAGTGTATTGAAGGTTTGGGTCCAGCTGCTGGAGCTCCTGAGGACTGTTGGATCATAGTAACACTACCCTTGGGTCATCAATGGATAAAACATATGATATGTTCTCAATGGGCTACTAGGTGGTGGGGTGCATTGGACTTACTAGGTCATTGGGGCCATGAATTTGAAGGGCAAATGTTGCTACAAATCTCTCCCTCTGCTTGCTCTGTCTCCTGCCTGTGGTGATGTGAATAGATTTCATCCTCCAAGGCCTTCCACATGTCATATTTACGCATTGCCTCTGGCCTTAAAACAAGAGACTCTTTATAGAAGAGGTATCAGAAAGGATGTAAGTAAGAGACAAAGGAGGGCAGGGGTGCTTTGGCACATTGCCTAGAAGACACTAACCTCACAGTGGCTGACCGTATATACGCAAGACCTGCACCATATGAGGGCAAATAAAAGACATTAAAATAGAATAAGGTCTGGAGAAATGAATAGACTGTTTAAGGTGTTTGCCTGCAAAGCCAAAGAACCCAGGTTCAACTTGCCAGGACCCATGTAAGCCAGATGCATAAGGTGGTACATGCTTCTGGAGTTCGTTTGCAGAGGCAGAAGGCCCTGGTGTGCCTAATATTTCTTTCTGTCTCCATCTGCCTCTTTCTATCTCTTTCTCTCTCCAATAGATGAATAAAAATTATAAAAGTTAGAAACTAGAATAAGGACTAGTTGAAAAGAAGAAGGGATGCAGTGAAGGGAGGATAGGAGAAGGGAAACAGAAGAGCTTGCAGGGAGGGGTTATGATCAGCTTACTTTGTGAAAGTATGTGAAAGTTGTCAATTAAATGTACTACTAATAAAAAATAAATAAGCCGGGCGTGGTGGCGCACGCCTTTAATCCCAGCACTTGGGAGGCAGAGGTAGGAGGATCACCGTGAGATCGAGGCCACCCTGAGACTCCATAGTGAATTCCAGGTCAGCCTGGGCTACAGTGAGACCCTACCTCGGAAAACCAAAAAAATAAATAAATAAATAAATAAAATAAATAAATAAATAAAAAGCAGATCATCTTTAAAAAAAAAAAAAAAAACAGGGCTGGAGGGATGGCTTAGTGATTAAGATGTTTGCCTGCAAAGCCAGAGGACCCAGATTTGATTCCCCAGGATCCATGTTATCAAGATGCACAAGGGGGCGCATGAATCTGGAATTCATTTGCAGTGACTGGAGGCCCTGGTGTGCTCATTTGAGCACTCTCTCTCTCTCTGTTGCCCTCTCTCTCTATCTTGTTCCCTCTTTCTCTGTCAAATAAATAAAATAAAATAAAATGTCATCTTAAAAAAAAAAAAAAAGCAGTGTACCCTGCCATCGTGGATGGAAACCTCTGAAGCCATGCATTAAAGTAATTATTTTGCCTATTAAGCCATCTCAAGAATCTTTCCACAGTGGTGACCAACAAAATAATACAAGTACTGAATTGAGAGTACAAATGATCACTGTTGTGAGAATGGATCAACATTAACAGTTTCTTCTTATGTTTTTCTTTATTTATTTTAAACATTTTATGTATTTATTTATTTCAGAAAGAGAGGAGAAAGAGAGCCTGAGATAGAGAGGCACATGTTTAGGGAGATTAGGCACACCAGGGCCTCCCGCCACTGCAAATGAACTCCAAACGCGTGCAACACCTTGTGCATCTTGTTTTGCGCGGGTACTGGGGAAATCAAACCTGGGTCCTTAGGCTTCACAGACAAGCGCGATAACTGCTTAGCTATCTCTCCGGCCCATGTTTATGTATTTAGTTTTTCATTTTGATTACCCAAGTGTGACTCGAGAGATGATGTATCTTGGCTAAGCAGTCACTCAGAGACAGGGGAGGAGCCAGTCATAGAGAGATGTTCCTAAAAGGACAGAAGTCATGGTGATGATCATTTACTCACTCAGCACTTTAAGCACCCACACTCCCTAAACATCCCATTCCAACTCATCCAGCCTTCAGCAATCTCTAGTAAAGTGCTTAACTGGTATTTTAGAGTGCACTGGTTTATTTCTCTAATTTCTAAATGTGAGGTTCCAGTGATTGACTGGTATTTTTAAAGCATCTCTTAAAATTTAGCTATTAGCAGCACAAGCTTTTTTTTTTTTTTTAACTTTTCACATAGTGAAGTATCAAGGTCTGCTAAAAGGATAATTATCTTAATCTACTATTTCCATAAATATGGGCTTCTGGATAATATTTCTCTTAAGTGTTAATTTACTAACATAGCAGACATTTTATATTATCAATAGTATGGCACACCACTGTTAGACTGACAAAGGAAAGATGATATTTGCAAAATAAATCTCAATAAAATCCCTAGCACACATGAGAGGCCACATTTCCAGGAGATGCTACCTCGTCAATGTGCAGAATGGATCACTGCTCCTTGTAAACAAACAGCTCATCATTCAGAAAGTCCGTAATGAATGTGGACAGGTATCCTTTAACTAGATTAGGTCTGGAGGGGACTGAAGTCATGGATCAGTGGTTAAACGTGCCTGTTTGCAAAGCCTGGATTTGATCCCCCAGTACCCAGATAAAGCCAGATACCAAAAGTGGCACATTCATCTAGAGGAGACCCTAGTGTACCCATACTCTTTTTGTGTCTGTTTCTTTTTCTCTCTCAAATAATTAAATTTAAAACAATATTTAGAGTATGTCTGATGAATAAGCAGTGGTTTAGCTTAGCACACCTAACAATTTAACTAACCGCAGTTAGTTTACTAAGATCTCATTGGCAAGACATATTCAGTTAGTTAGTCAGAAAGTTGTGAAACTAAACTCCATGGACTTTATCCATACAAGTCATATGATCTTCTAATTTCTTTATTTGATATTTTCAAATTTTTCCCCTAGGGGAGTTAGTCTTTTCCTTTGACTAATGAGGAAGAAGTGACCACAATCCATTCTTTGAGTCTCATTCTGCTTGACATCTTTGCAGCTGCGATGGCTCAGGCCCAGAGTTCCTCAGAGGGTCCCCTTCCTGGGTATCGGTGCCACTGCTCCCTCCTGGTTCTCACCACTCAGAGGTTACTTCGGTTTGTCAGGATATGTTAGGATGGCTGATGAAAGCTTGCCCTTAGAGACTGGATCAACATAAGAAAACCTATTATCACTGCAATGTGTTGAGAATAAAACATAAACTCCATAATAATTATGATGGACATATATGTTGCTGTTGACTGGAGACTTTATCATGAGTAGAGAAAAAAATGCAAAAGAAACATCACATCAGTAGAATGTTACTAATAAGTAAATGTAGCAATTTTATCACATACATTACATATAGCTCATTATTAATTATATGTCTGTCTAATCAAAGGACTAGGGAAATAACTTAATAACAGCTAATGAATCAAATAATGAAATCAATCTAATAAAAGTTGTGTAAATTCTTTGCATAATGAAAGGCACCAGATGCACAAGGTGGGGTGCATGCATCTGGAATCTATTTGCAGTGGCTTGAAGCCCTGGTGCAGCCATACTCTCTCTGTCTGTATCTCACTGATGGAAAATAAATAAATAAAATAATTTTAAAAAGTTAGAGTGCATCAAAATAAACATATGATTTGACTTCATTTATGAATTGGACAACTCACTACTGTTATGGTACAGTACTTCTCAAACTGATGTGTAAACTAAATGCAATTTCAGGATCACAGTAGATAGTTCTGGGAATTGAGATATCAATTAATTTTTTTTGTTCCTTTTTATTTTTTTATATGAAAGCAACAAACAGAGAGAGAAAGAGGCAGATAGATAGATAGATAGATAGATAGATAGATAGATAGATAGATAGATAGATAGATAGACAGATAGACAATGGGTGCATCAGGGCCTCCAGCCACTGCAAACGAACACCAGACGTTTACACCCTCTTGTGCATCTGACTAACATGGGTCCTGGGGAATCAGGCCTTGAACTGGGTCCTTAAGCTTCACAGGCAAGCACTTAACTGCTAAGCCATCTCTCCAGCCCTGAAATATCAATTCTTAAATTCAAAATGGAATATAAAAGGCCAAGAATACCAGCGTTAACTTGAAAAACTACAGTAAATGTTAAGTGCCAAGTATTCACTTATGTATATTTTTTGGTACTGAACACCATACAAATTCCTTGATTTTAGAGGGAGGGGTTAAATGTCTACTTACTGACAGACCCTCTATTCATAATTTCCTCAGAGTACTATTTTAGTCCTATAAAGTTAGCATGCCGATTTTCATCCTGTAAATGAGGAAATTGAGGCTTAAGGATTTAGTATCAGAGAAGTGCTAAGAGTCATTGTTACAATCTGAGGCTGTAGGTGCCTGCTTCCCACGTTTTCCTAGGTATCATCTTGTAATGCTGTTGATAGATTAGAAAGGAGAAGGAGAAGTAACTATGAAGATATACTCTATGTGTGACTAAATTTTATGGAAAATGAGACTTTGGGGAGTAGAGTCAAATAAGAAAACTGAGTTACCAGGCATGGTGGTGCACGCCTTTAATCCCAGCCATTGGGAGGCAGAGGTAGGAGGATCTCCGTGAGTTTGAGGCCACCCTGAGACTACATAGTGAATTCCAGGTCTGCCTGAGCAAGAGTGAGACCCTACCTCGAAAACCTAAAAAAAAAAAAAAAAAAAAAAAAAAAAAAAAAAAAAAAAAGAAAGAAAGAAAAAGAAAACTGGGAGTTATAGGAAATGCAATTGATTATTATAGAGAGCAGAGCATCAGATAAGTACAACGTAGACCTCCGGACCTAGCTAGCTGTAACTTATTATTTTATTATTTTGGTCATGTTATTTCTGTATGGCTGCATCTGTCTTAGAATTGTTTGGTCAGATTTGGTTTTCCTCCTTCTTCTGCTTTTTCTGGTTTGTTTTCACAATAGTAGACTTATATCAATTCCTCTACTCCCAGATTTTTTTAAAAAAATCCTTTCAATGATGACATGTACTTAATTCTCATTTTTGTTTCATTTTCAAACATTTTGGGTAGGCTGATGACTCCCGAGCATGTTGCAAACCGTCAGATTTCACGTTCAAACTCTTTTTCCTTTGGCTGAAACTTTTTATAGTCAAGTGCAGACTGACAATCTCTAAATCACATCACCTTTTTCCATCTTTCTCAAAAAATAAAAAATAAATAAAAATATAAATAAAGAATATAAATAAAAAATAAGACATTATATTATCGCTCATGCTTTTCTTTGACAAAGTTATTTCTTGTGGCACTCTCAGCAAATGGTGCTGGATTCTATATTTCTCAGGCGTCCACCTCACCGGCCTCATCTACCCTGGCCACCCCACCCCCGTCTCTCTCCGTGGTCATGCGAGCCCTTTGCAACCCCTGCCTCTGGTTTTGCTTTTCCTCTTTTATGCTGTCACCTCCCAAGGTCCCTTCCACTCCCGTGGTGGCTTGATTCAGGTGTCTCCCATAAATGAAAAGCTAGATCCCAGGTGGTGGCAATTTGGAAATGGGAGCCTCCTGGAGGCAATCTGTTTTGGGGAGTGGGCTAATGGGTGTTATAACCAGCTTCCCCTCGCCAGTGTCTGCCTCACTCCTGCTGCTGTTGTCCACCTGTTGTTGCCTCAGAGGTGATGTCCAGCCTCTACCCATGCCATCATTTATCTCTACCATCCTGTGGCTTCCCCTCTAGTCTGTATGGCAAAACAAACCCTTGTCCTCTCATAAGCTTTTGGTTGGGTGTTTTCTGCCAGCAAAGAGAAGCTGACTACAGCGATGCTTTGCTGAGCATTGCATCTGATCTCTTGATGACCCAGGAATCCCTTCAGATGAAAGTTGACTTCTAGCCAATGGCTTGATAGATGATTGAGTTGAGTGACCTTTTCCTAAGGGAAGAATGGGAACTGGGACTCAGATAAACACTACGTGGGTTATGAGCTAGAGGTATGACTTAGCAGTTAAGGTACTTGCTGAGAAGCCAAAGGACCCACGTTTTATTCTCCAAGTCCCACATAAATCAGATGCACATGATGGGAGTTCGTTTGCAGTGGCTAGATGTCCTCACATACCCATTCTCTCTCTCTTTGTCTGTCTGTCTGTCTGTCTGTCTAATAAATAAATAAAACTAAAAATAAAAACTTCATGGCTTATCTTTTTTAGTCTGATATCCAGTAGAAAGGTTTCTATGGTACCAATTCATTTTGGATTTAGTTTTATGTGTGTATCTCTTCTCACTTCTCCTGGGTAGCAGACTAAAAGATATAATCCTCCTTGAGGAAGAGGAGTATGCAGAGATTATTTAGTAAGAAGGAACTTGGAGAGGGTGGGATGAAGCCTAACACTAAAACATTTGGCTCTGGCTTGTAACTCTAGTGCCAGAAATCAGTCAAAATCCACATTGAGCTTTTGATTCTAGAGACCTATGAGGTCTCCAAAAAAAAAAGACAGGCTTCTGTCAAAGCATTTTGATTGCCCTCCTGAGGTAAGAGATAAGATCCTATTGCTGAAGACACCACATACTTATCCCATTTTATCTGCCCTGACCTCAATCTCCATTGGGGAATCTGTTTTTTGTTTGTTTTTTTTTTTTTTTTCCAGAAGGCAGTAGAACAGAGGAGATAAACAACTCCATGCACATCAGCCAAGGAAACCACCAGGGGATTGTGGAGTGTGAGCCCGACATCCAATACCAGGGTTATGGAGACAGACACTGAGGATACTCAAAACTTAACCAAAGGGCTAGAGAGATGGCTTAGTGGTTAAGTGCTTGCCTGTGAAGCCTAAGGACCCTGGTTCGAGGCTCGATTCCCCAGGACCCACGTTAGGCAGATGCACAAGGGGGCGCACGCATCTGGAGTTCGTTTGTAGTGGCTGGAAGCCTTGGCACACCCGTTCTCTCCCTCTCCCTCTCTCTCTCTCTCTCTCTCTCTCTCTCTGTCACTCTCAAATAATAATAAAAAAATGAACAAAAAAAATTAAAAAAAAAAAACTTAACCAAAGCAGAAATCCAGAAGCTGCTGAGAAAACAACACTAAAGTAGATTTAAAACACACATACCATGGCTCAGGGAATTTTGCAGAAGAGGGGATGGAAAGATTTTAAGAGCCACAGGGTGGGAGGGAATATCCAGAGGCATTGCCCCCCCCCCCCCGACAATGACTGACTGCTGCTCTCACATCTCATAACCTGCAACTCCATAGTGAATAACAGCAATCCTACTGAGGAGGGCCCTCAGATGAATGGGGACAGGGAAGAGGGAAATGATGGTACCAAGGCATGATATATCACACAAAGTTTCTAGTTACTAACAATAACAATAAAAATAAACTACATGGGACTTGATTGCAGATCTGATGCCCAAACTTAACCTCTAGTTTCACATTCAGTGAGCGTTATCATGGGTATCTCCTAGAAAGCCCAAATTAAGCAAGTTAACTATAGCCAACACAGGAAGCTTGTCTGAAACTTTCCCCAACATTTGTATTTTTGTTTTTCATCAATGACCATGATGATATCACTCATTCAGACTTGAAACCCCAGTTTTATCTTTTCTTCATTTCTATACCTTGATCTGAGTTATGCTTAGACACATTTATGCCTGAGATCTCATTTCCTACACTTCAGGTGCCCCTTTGTATGACAGTCAGAGCAGAAGCTGAAGTTGACTACTTGGGCTTGCATCTTAATTTCTGCTACTTACCAGCACATGAACTTGTATAAAGCACTTAATTTAGTTCTTTGATATAACAATATTTCATAAAGTTGCTGTAACATCCAATAATTTATCATGTATAAAGCACCTGGCAAGACTCAATAAATGTCAACTTTTTAAAGTATACTTATTTATTTATACATTTTTATTTATTAGTTATAAAATAATATTACTTATTGAAATAACTTGTATATGTATGTATAAAGAAAGAGAGAGAAAGAGAATGGGTGTTTCAGGGCCTCTTGCCATTGCAAACAAGCTCCAGGTACATGCACCACTTTGCACATTTAGCTTTACATGGGCACTGGGGAATTGAACTCAGGCTGTCAGGCTTTGAAAGCAAGTGCCATTAACCACTCACCTATTTGCCCAGCCCAGATACAGGAAGTGTTCTTCCATAGGTCTGCTACTTCCTTTATTCCTCCTTCCACTTTTTCAAAGAACAACGCACCCTCTAGCCAGCTCATGGGCTGAGAGACCCATGCTAATGCTATTACAGTCGCTGCTCCTCTGTGGACCACACAGAGGCAGTGTTCACAGACTTCCTGGATATGTTGTACTGGTTCTGAAGTTCAGTTATCAGACCCATCAGGCACTTACACAAAGCCACGATGAAGCTGAAATCATCAGTAATGAACACGTTGCAAGGAATATATGAATCTTATATGATCTTGCTTCTCAAAAGCTGAAATTTGAAATGAATTCGAGTTCGCTTTTTTTTTTTTTTTTTTTTTTTTTTTTGAGGCAGGGTCTTGCTTTTAGCCCAGACTGACCTAGAACTCACTCACTATGTAGCCTCAGGATAGCCTCAAACTCACAGACATCCTTGTACCTATGTCTCCCATTAAAGGTGTGCACCACCTGGGTGAGTTCGCTTTTTAAGGCCGCTTGAAGAAATCCACGTGCCCAATCACCAAAGCTCATTCTGATCTTGTCCTTCAGAAGAAAAATGAAGTCTTGCTTTAGGAGATGCACTAATGGGTAAAGTGCTTGTTGCATAAGCATGAGGACCTCAGTGTTAACCCTCAGCACTCACATAGAAGCCAGGTGTCCCGGCACGCGCCTGTACTCGCGGCACTAGGGAGGTGGAGACAAAAGAATCCCTGAGGCTCACTGGCTAATTGGTCTTGCCATGCTGGTGATCTTTAGGTTCCGTGTGAGACCTCTGGTATTAATATGCTCTCTCTCTCTCTCTCTCTCTCTCTCTCTCTCTCTCTCTCTCTCTCTTTCTCTCTCTCTCTCTCTCTCTCTCTCTCTCACACACACAAACACATGCACCAACATGCTATGAACGCACACGTACATCCATACACCACACACACATCCATACAAAAGATGAAGAAAAAGTAAAGTCTGCGATCAAGCTTTCAATGAACAAGAATGACTCAAAGAAAAGGACCCGGTGGCTGAATGGACAGCGGAATCTAATTGATACTCGGATGCCAACTGCACAAAACAGGAAACCAGACACCCCGGGGGTGGGGGGCTTGGACTCACTCTGTGGGTATGCTAAAAGCTGCGTGGTCTTTACCATGCTGAACTATGCTACACCAGGACAATTAGGTAGACCTTAGCGTTGGTACTTTTACATAAGCTTTGAGGGTCTTATTGCTTTGATCACACTCTTGTATTATAATAACACAAATTTTCAGTGTAGCTATCCAACAAGACCATCTCAGTGGCAGTCACTATAACTCAAGCAGCTCTACCAGAACCTATTACACCAGCAGATATGTCAAAAAATACTAAGAAAAGAACTCATTTATAGCATCATCCTTTCAATCAAAGAGACACAAGTCTGTTATCAGCTTCAGTCCTCAGTAAGCACTTCTTTCATTTGTGACAGCGAAGCCAGTTGGTGACATTAAAGGAACTGATGTGTGTTTTGTTTTTTTCATTGAAGTGAGATGGACATAACCTGAAATTTGCCATCTTAACCATTGTGCTTGTAGAGTTCAATGGCATTAAAAGCCATATTTCTTTGCTAGGCAATGACAGTCACTGCTCATGTCCGGAAGTCTTTATCTTACAAAATTAACCATCTATGTTCAGCAAGCAATAATTCCATATCCTCCCTTCCCCCAACTCCCCGTAGAAGCCATGCTAATGTATGTGCCATGGTGTTGGTTATTCTAACCCATCCGGGGAATCCTACAGTACTTGTCCATTTATGACTGCTTCATTGCACTTAGCACCATTCCTGCAATGTTCTTTCACTGAAAACCAATGCCAGGATATTCTTCATAAAACTGAATAAGCATTCCATTTTATGTACATATTGCATTTTGCTTATTCATTCCCCTTACATTACTTACATTTTTATACATGCAAGCTATTTTCTTATTATATCTTAATATTAAATTTTCAATATGTAACAATATGTAATTAAATATACATAGTAGATATCCTAATGAGGTTTTGTGTTTTTATTTACATTTTCCTAATTATTATTCAAAATCTTCTGATTTGAGATTGTTTTGCCAGTTATCTTCTTTGAAGAATTGTCTGCTAAGTCTTTGAACAATGTTTTAGTTGGCTTGATTGGCTTCTGTTGTTTTTTAAATTTTTATTTATCTATTTTTGTTTTCTTTCAAGGTGGGGCCTTGCTCTAGTCCAGGCTGACCTGGAATTTAGCCTCAGTGTGGCCTCGAACTCACAGTGATCTTCCTACTTCTGCCTCCCAAGTGCTGGGATTAAAGGTGTGCACCACCACTCCCTTTGGTTTCTGTTATTTTTGTTGTTATTCAACTTTAGGAATTCTCTATTTAATGTGGCTACTAATCCACTTCAGATGTGATTTGTACATATTTTCTTTCACAAAATGAAATGTGTTTGTTAGAAAGGATCATAAAATGTAATTGATTGTGATTTCATCTCTGTTCCTTTGCCTTGAAATCATATCAAACTAACAGTATGAAATCCAGCATTGCAAACTCTTTGCTCCTTGTTTTATTTATTAGCTGGAAAATTTATGTTTATATCTTTGAAGCACAGTAATGTTAATTTGTATATTTGGTATCAGGAGAAATTCAAATTTTTTGTTTTGGGTGTGAGTATATAGTTTTTCTAGTTGCACTTGTTGAAATGACTGCCTTTTTCTTACTCAATGGTGGTGGAGCATGATTATAAATCATCTGACCATCTACGTGATAGTTCCTAGGCTATCTCAGCTACATCACTGGTTCATGTGTCCATGTTTACCAAGGATCTGTACTTAGTTTGCGTCCAGGAAGTCTGTGTGTGAGATTTCTTATCCTGTTTGTCAGTAGAACTTTTGGTGCAACGGAAATTCATGTGGACTTTGGAAATGATTCTATTCCTAAACTAGAACAACATGGGGATTTAAATAGACATTGCACTAAATCTGAATATTATTATGGGTGACAGTGACATCTTAGCAATATTAAACTTTCAGTCTCTGAACATGGGACATCATCCCATGTGTTGATATATTCTTTAACTTCAAAAGTACTTTGTAGATTTTCTGTACAAGTAGTTTGTTTCCACAATTATTGTATTTTAAAATATTTATTTATTTGAATGGAAAAAAAGGCAGAGAGAGAGAATGAGAGAGAGAGAGAGAGAGAATGGGTGTCCCAGGGCTTCTAACCACTGCAAATGATGTGCTGCCTTGTGCATCTAGCACAAGTACTGGGGAAACCCTAGTAACTAGGATACTAGGTAATGGAATCATGGTCCTTAGGCTTTACAGGCAAGTGTCTTAACTGCTAAACATTCTCTTACCAGACCTTGACTTCTATTTTCTTTTTGTTGTTTCGACCAGTGGGACTTTTAAAATTTCTTTTTTTTTTCTACTTCTTCATTACTAATGGTTAACTATATGATTGATTTTGGGATGTTGACTTTGCATATTGTTATTTCATTGAATTCACTTGTGTGTGTGTGTGTGTGTGTGTGTGTGTGTGTACATGTGTGTAATTATTAGGGTTTTTTATATGAAATATCATATCATCTGAAAACAGATAGGTTGACTTCTGTTGAAGCCAGATGCTTTTTATTTCTTTTTCTTGTCTAAGTGCTCTGGCGGGGATACTGTGTCGAATAGAAGTGCTAGTTTTAGAGATATTTTTGTTTCATGCATGCTAACAGAAGAGAAGCTTTTAATCTTTTGCCATTAAATATCTTGTACACTGAGCTTGTGTATATGATGAGATGGTTTCTCTCTCTAAGTTGTGTATTGTATTTAAAAAAAATATCAAAATGGGTTTTTAAATATTTTTTATCTGTTTATGTGAGAGAGAGTGAGACAGACAGACAAAAAGAGAATGAGTGGGGTTACACCTGGGCCTCCTGGTACTGCAAACAGACTCCACAGGTGTGCGCAACTTTCTGCGTCTAGATTTATGTGGGAAGTGGGAATTGAATCGGGGCTGTCAAGTTTTCCAAGAAATTGGCTTTAACTGCTCAGTCATCTCTCCAGCTTAGTAGCATTGATTTTTCAAAAAATTTTTGCAATTATTTAGGAATTCATATTTTAGAGAGGGGGTCATAAGTTTAAGGACAATTTCTAGCAAGCAATGTTCTTATTACTTCCAGTCCATCTGCTTCTTGCAGGCCACTCAACATATTTGTTTTCTTTCTTTCTTTTTTTTTTAAAAAAAAAAAATCTTATATTCTGTGGGCTAGGGAGATGGCATTGCATCTGGAGTTCATTTGCTGTGAGTGGAGTCCCTGGCCTTCTCACAACTTCTCTCTTTCTTTTTCTCTCTCGCAACTCTCTGTATATCTCTATTTGCAAATAAACAAATAACCAAAAAAATTAAATAACATATTCTAATACTAACAATTTAACACCTGAAGATTAAAATACTTAAATTTTCAAAGTATTGATCTCTCACAGTGATAAAACTGGAAGTAACCAAAGACATCTGGTCACATTTTTAAGAAATATTCTTTTTGCCAAACAGAAACACATTAAGGGAAAACTCATAGGGAAGACAATCTTGCACAATCAAATGGGCTGTAATAACATGATTTTGAAAACTTAAGTACTCCACTATAAAAGGAGACATGAGAATATGGAAGCTCATGGGTCAGGCAGACTTGACCATAAACAGTGGCAAAAACGAGAGAGATGCTGAATGAAAAAATAAGGCAGAGATGACAAATATCCTCATTTGTCCTCCAACTTCTACCATGCCATGGAACTTATGACACACACACACACACACACACACACACACACACACACACACACCCATACACATCTGTAAATAATAAAAATATTTTAAAAATGCATAGCCTTGCAATTGTTAATTGTGTTCACCAGCTTTCTAATTGCACTTATCTGAAATGCTTCTCAGGAAAAATCCAAAGCTTTTAATGAGCTCTATGAACAACTGAGCCATCACTACCACATTTGCAGTTACTCAAAGAGAACTCCTACCTTGCACCTGTAGCACGCCTCTTCTTGTACTAAAGAAGTTTCTCCGTTGTTCTGTAGACACATTCCGTCTTACACACAAGCTCAAATTATGATTGTGCACTTGATGAGAGTAAGATTTCCCCAAAATGTGCAGCAAATTTAAACTCTTAAAAGTGCTTCTGCACTGAAGAGGTGGTTTATCGGCTAAGGTGCTTGCCTGCAAAGCCAAAGGGCCCAGAATTGATTCCCCAGGTCCTGTGTAAGCCAGGTGCACAGGGTGGTGCATGCATCTGGAGCTCATTTGCAGAGGGTGAAGGTCCTGATGTGCCCACTCACTCTCTCTTTCTCTACCTCTTCCACTTTCTCTGAAATAAATTAATAAAAATAAAAATCAGCACATGTTATAAAAGGCATTCCTGGATGCATGCCTGCACTATTGGAGATGTTACAGAGCTGAATTGTAAAATATAAGCAGAAAAATTTAAATTAGTACAAGTACACAATCAAGCACAATGAAAGAAAATTCAATATGAACAATAGGGTATGTTGTGGGAAATTGCAATAGATGTAACTCATATGAGCTGGCTGAGAGTCATCATCTTGAATATTTTGAGTTCTTGCATCTTGATGCATCAAGTGTTTTTTTTTTTTTAAGAAATGGGTCTTTATGCAAATGCCCTTCTCATTTTGTAATCCATGCTTTTTTAAAAAAAGAGTTCCTCTGTGATTCAGTATCTACCATCATGGACATTCCTAATTTAAATTTCCTATTGTCGTGACATGCTTTTGCTACTTTAGGTACTTCTCACATGCATTCATATACAAATTATAAATGTCGTGGAGACAATACAGATGATCTAACAGAAATATGTGCATGAGTATCTTCTTAGAATAGCATGCATAATTGTAAAATTGTTCTATGTATTTATTTTCAAGGCAAGAGAGAGAGAGAGAAAACGGGCATGCCAGGTTATCTAGTATTACCAATACACTAGATAAGGAGAAAAAGGAATAATATTTATGGAGGAAGAACTTGAGGAAATAGTGAATTCAAACATACTACATAACCAAAATAGCCATAAAAAAGTGAGCATGATCACAGTTTCCAAGAGATCCAAAATATGAGGAAACCAACATAAGAGTCCATGAGTAAGGGTAGTTGAGACAAATTTACAGACTAGATAGTCTATTTGTACAATTACAGGAGAACATTTCCAAAATTTAAGGGAAAATACAGACATTCAAACACAAGAGGCATTAGAAGCCCAAATATAAATATTCAGTTGAGAACAATTCCCAAACATTAGAGTCAAGATGTCAAAACAAAATAAAACTAATTAATAATAATAATAATAATAACACAACCAAAAATAATGACTCTAAAGGCAAAATCCATAAGTGTAGTGATAGGCTTCTCAGCAGAAACCTTAAAGCCAAGAATGTATTGAGTGAATATATATGTGAGTGTTTTGTGTGTGTGTGTGTAAATATATATATATATATATATATATTTTTTTTTTTTTTTACAAAGCCTTGAAAGCAAATAATTATCAACCCAAATAACTGTATTCAGCAAAGTAAAACTAGCAGAGAAATAAAGACATTGCATCACACACACACACACACACACACACACACACACACACACTCATCATGCCCATGAAGGCTTCTTTGTGGAAGGTGCTATAGGGACTCCTAGACACACAAAAAGAAAAATGGTCCCAATCACAAGAGCCCAGTCAATAATATATTTATTGGATGGAATATATGAGTGAAATAGGACTAGAAAAATACTCAATTATATCCAACTCAGAAGACAGCAAGCCCTTCATGAGAATAAAGGAAAAAGCAAAGCACAAACAATAATTGAACCAGCTCATAAAACAACCAACAAAGTTTCAGGAATCAGAAAATCCCTCTCAATAATACCCTAAATATAAATGATGTCAATTTTACAAATAAAAACCACAGACCTATCAACTTTATTAGGAAATAATGTCCACCCATTTGTTATTCACAATAAACACACATGACTATTGAACGCACACAGAAACTGACAGTGAAAGGATGTAAGGAAACATACTAAGCAAGAGAACAGTCAACCATGAGTACCTTGACATACATCTGATGGCATTCACGTCAAGCCACAATGAGAAGCAGAAAAGAAAGTCACCAAACCCACTAAAGGGAAAATCCATCCAGGAAATATGCAACTATAAATAATCATGCACTAAACAATGGTATACCAAATTTCATAAGCAAATATTCCTGGATATAAGGGACAGATAGTTTATATGGAATAATTATCAGTTATATCAGTACCTTGCTCTCATTAATGCAAAGATCATCCAGATTAAAAAAAAAAAAAAACAACAACTTGAGAAGTCAGTTACCATCTATCTTACTCATAATGTCTATAGCTTTGGTTAACCCTCCCCTGATCATCTCCTTTTTTTTCATAAACACTGGTAAATTCTATTCAGGTTATTGGTGTAAAAATGTTATTGAGATTACCAACTACTCTCTGATTGGAGGCCTGTTCCACAGGAAATAATTCATGTCTGACACTGAAAACCTGACAAAATCCTATGGACTTGAAAGGTTTTTGCTGTTTAGCTAAATGAATACATTGTATCCATCAAAGTGCCCTTGAAAGCCTTATAATTATGCTCATAGAGTTGTGCTGTGTTGTGAAGCTTCTTTTGCAAATGGTGGCAGCTAGTAGAGAAACTCAAAACACCTTAACGCTCTGAGAAATGACAATTAAACTCTCAGTGTTAAATAAGACCTGCCTCTTTTACCCACCGAGGCTTGGAAAATATTGAAAACTAGTGACGGAAAGGATGTAAGAGAACTGCTTTAGAAAGTTGTATCCTGTGAACAAGGTGGCTACTGCATTCACAATCTCACAGTAGCCGTTGTTACCTGCTCCGTATTGGCCATATCAATATAACATCATGGATGACGAAGAAAGGTAAAACAAATCCAAAGAGAAGAGGGCTGGTTTAGAAAGTCAATAGAAGTAGTGTGCAGAGGGAGAACCAGAGAGTGAGGGGAAGGAATTATGATCAAAGTACACTGCACTACATAAAATTATCACCGTAACATCTGCAAAGGAACTGTAGAGTTAAACTGCTCTGCAGATCAAATATACTTGGTCATCTATAGAAGATTCCATCTAACAGCTGTGAGGTATACATTCTTTCTATAGCCCATGAAACCTAATCTAAAGACATTTTATACCATAAGTCAAACCTTAACAAATGCAAATGTTGAAATAACTCCTTATATTATGTCTGTTTAAAATAGAAGAATAACTATGTATCAATAGCAAACTAACCTGTAGAAATACATAAAGATCAAAGAATTACTGCTAAGAATAGTGGATCATTTAAGAAATCAGGGAGAAAATATTTTAATTTCTGCAATCTAATAATAAGTGAAAGCACCATTTATCAGAAGCTTCATGAGACACCGAAGTTACTTATTATAGCTACATTTACAGCTACAAGAGCTTACATTAAAATCTGAGAGAAGCCAAACACAAAATTTAGTGATGTACCTCAATGTTGCAGAAAAACACAAGCCACATATAAACACAGTAGATATAAAGAAATAATACTGATCAAGGCAGAAATTGATGGAAACTGAAACAACAAGTCATATATAGAATCAAACACATACACAATCCCAATCAATCACAAAGTTAGTTCTTCAAGACGATAACTGGATTGACAAACTCTGTCAAACAAACAAAAATGCACATAAGGCCAAAATTAATAAAATTACAGATGATGAAAAGGGATATTATACCAGACACAATTGAAGTCTAGAGTATCATTAGGGACATTGAAATCCTCTATTACAAACTGATAAAAAAATCCATCTGGAAGAAATATAACATTTATAGACATATAATCAAAATATAAAATTTATAGACATATAATCAAAACTATACAATCAAATTAAACCAAGAAGATATAAACACATGAAATAGCAAGCAATGAGATCAATACAATAATACACTTTGAGCAAAGAAAAGCCAAGACTATGTGGATTCAATGCTGAATTCTACTAAGCCTTTAAAGAACTATTAACATTGATGTTCCTCAAAATACTGCTTAAGACAGTCAAGAAAAGAACACTGTGATTAGTTCCATACATTCTGTCATCTGTAGGGCATAGTTACCACTCTTTGTAAATGCATCTTTATTTTCAGGATTTTTTTCGACACATGCCCTCATGTACATCTTTGGTATGAAGTGATTTAACTCATAATCCAGTATTTATTGAACTTAAGAGACCATCTATCTATTTCAGATACTTTAATGTCCTGAGAATTTTAGAAGTGAGAAAATCAAGAAAATTTCCAGTTTTGGTAAAGTTGTAATCTTGGAGAGTTTCAAATGCTTTCATCAGTTATTTGAGCCCTCATGATTTTTTTCAGCTTTGGAGAGTGATCTATATTTGTAAATTCTTTTGAGGGTTCTTGTTCCCTTCAGATATTGCCCTGGATCTAATGAAGAGAAATCAAAGTGAAAATGATACCTGACAATTATTATGTATTAAGAGCAAAATAATGAATGAATGACTAACCACTGTTATCAACAAATAAAATTTTCTATAGTAACTAACTACCAAGCAGTAAATGGACACATGGCATTAAAGTTATTGGATGATTAATTTCTATAATTCTCTTGTGGGGTTGCCTTATAATTAAGATTTCTAGAGAGGGTATGATGAAGACTAACCCTAATCTTCTCCTGTATCTCTCTCTCTCTCTCTCTCTCTCTCTCTCTCTCTCTCTCTCTCCCTCCCTCTTCTCTCTTCTTCTTTTATATTACATATTCGTTTTCTTCCTTCTTTTCCTTGGCGCTGGCTTGTAACTCCAAGTACCAACAGGTGGTTAACATACGCAATGAGCTGTTGACCAGAGAGACCCCTACAAGGTTTCCCAAAAGAAGACAAATTTCTGTCAGAGTACTAGATGACCCACTATAGGCTAGTGGTAAGATCCTACTGCCGAAGGCACCATATGCTGTGGGTACTGAACATGTAGTGACCTGGCTGAAATCTGGAAGAGAGTCAGTCCCCAGACAGTTAGCCCATCTGGTACCAGAAGGTGCTACATTAGTGACTGGGGAAAAATGAGCAACATCTGTCTGAGCAACTCATGCTCTAAGCTACTCAACAGCAAATAACCTGACATGGTGATCACACAAGTGCAATAGTGGCACACAGCCATGGTGGGTAACCAACTGCTCTTGATTTGGCTAACTGATCTGCTCAGTGGAATGGAATCCATAGCTGGAGCTGAAAAACAGGTCAGAACCATATCCAAATATGAGCCTGCTTTTCATAATCAAGCTCCCAACAATTGTGGGCTACAAGAGGGCCTACACCTATTAAATCCTCTCTCAAATAATGATGGCTATCCAATTTATCTGCTGCTAATTTTATTCTCCATGGTAGAATTTGCTTCTCTTTTTCAAATGGACACAGATCCTGAGGAAAAAATCTGCCCATGGCTCCTCACTTGGGCCCCAATTGAAACCAAGAGTAATTGGTGAAATGAGCAAGAGTGCTGCTTTCTTGGTAAGCCTGGTACCAGCACAGGGCAGTGGAGATAGACACATAAAACACTCAACTCCTACCAAACCAGATATCCAGAGACACAGAGGCTCCCAAGACCTCATCACTGAAGTAGACCTAAAACGAACCTAACATGGCTCAGATAAATTTGCAGAAGAGGGGATGGAAAGATTGTTAGAGCCACAAGTTGGGGCATTATGCACAGAGACATTGCTTTTTAACCATAAATGATGGCTACCCCCACAATGCATGACCCATATTCCTCATTGAGAAGGGTCCCTGTGGAGGGAGAAGGGCAGGGAGGAAGCTAACGATGGTACCAGCATGGCTATATACATACTGTGTACATAACTAATAAAAAAAAAATGAGAGAAAAAAAAAGCTCTGGCCAAAGAGAGAGAAGTGAGCATAGGGTATCACTTCTGAGTCATGACTTCTTTCTTCTTATATTTATATGCAGGGGGCCAGCCCTATAAGAGTCTTGCATATACCAACCAATTGTTGCAACACTGAACCACATCCCCAGCCTTGGCTTTAAAAAAAATATTTATTTGGGGGCTGGAGAGATGGATTAGTGTTTAAGGCACTTTTCTCCCCCCCCCCAGTGTGTATCTTTCAGATAAATTAATAAAATATTTTTTTAATTTATATTTTGGGCTAGAGAGATTGCTTAGTGGTTAAGGTGCTTGCCTACAAAGCCCAATGATCAGGGATTGATTCCCAAGTACCCATGTAAAGCCAGATGCACAAAGTGGCACATGGACCTGGAGATGGTTTGCAGTGGCTTAAGGCCCTGGGGTTCCCGTTATCTTTTTCTGTCTGTCTCTTTTCTCTCTGGATATCTTTATGTGAAAATAAATGAAATATTCAAAAAAGATGTCTAGACATGTATATTATGTATTTTGAAATTATTCATATTCCCTCTCTTATCCCCTCCATTTATGCTCTTTTTATACATCATTAATCTCCATCATAATTTCATGCCTTTTAAAATTTTTATTTATATTTATTTACTTTAGAGAAAGAATGAAAGAGGCAGATAAGAAGAGAGAGAGAATGGGTGCACCATGAACTTCAGATGTTGCAAATAAACTCCAGATGCATGTGTCATCTTACGTATCTCATCTACGTGGTCTTAGGGAATTGAACTTGGGTCCTTTGGCTTTATAGGTAAGTGCCTTAACTGCTAACCCATCTCTCCAGCCCCATACCTTTAAAAAAAATTCCACTGAGTTAAATTAGAGTTGCTTGCATGATTGTGGGTAAAAATGTATTTATATGGAAAGGGCAGCACACAAGTGGCTACACTGTTGATGACCTTCACTCCCCTTCTCCCAGGAGCCATTAGTTGCCATTAATACTCTGGGAGATCAGAGATTTCCTGTACCCTTCTCTCATTGATGGCGAAATACTGACAAGCTCAGTCTTATGTGGAAAACTATGGCTGGTGTGAGTTCATGAGTGTAATAGCCATGTCATATTTAAAAGACAACATTGCACAGCCTTCCTCCTACACTTATAATATTTTTTTTCTGTCCCCTCTTCTGAGAGAATCCCTAAATCTTAGAGGGACAGTTTAGATGTTCTATTTGAGGCTGAGAACACAGTAGTCACTTGTTTTTGACCTCTTTTCAGGCTGTGTTTCTCTGGGTCAGCCTCTGCACATTGTGGCAGGAAAACTCTGTGATGGAAATTTTATTTATGTTGGTGGAGAGAGAGAAGGAGAAAGAGAGACAGACAGAGAGAGAGAGAGAGAGAGAGAGAGAATATGTGAATAGCCACAGCAGGTCCTCTTGACACTGCAAACAAACTTGAGACACATGTGCCACAAGTTTCCAGAAATACTAATCTATGGGAACAAATGTAGACGCTTAGAAAACAGTTTGACATGCTTCCTCTTTAGCATAAACACAGTAGGTGAGACACTGTATTTAGAAGATAAGTAAGTCAAGAGGTTTGTGTTCAAACTGAGTAGCAACGTCCTGCTTCAATGTCAGTGGGAGTTGCCTAGAAGTGGGCGACCCTATGGTCTAGTCTGGCGTTCAGATAGAGAGCCTGGCCTTCAGGGGTCAAGGGCGACCCCTGGTGAGAGAGGGAAGGTAGAGCATCTGGTCTCGTATGAACGGATGACTGCGTATGGGAGGAGCTTGCATACATGAGCATCTGATACTGTTGATAAATGAATGGAGTAGAAACCAGGATGTGTGCTGAAAGTGGAGATGGAGGTGAAATAGTTACGCTGTAATTTGCTTGTCATATTTTCGTTCGCCTTGTACTTTTGGGGGAAGGGAATGGTTTAACATGCACAGATTCTTGGAAAAGACATCATATGTTAGTTGAAAAGGTAAGATGTGTGAGGCATGTCTTATACGTTCCAGGACAGCATGCATATGCTTTTGATAGTCTCCCTAAGATACCATTGATCTCTGACTTGGGCAATGAGCCCAGGTCAGAGGTGGGAAAAAAAAAAAAAAAAAAAAAAAAAAAAAAGCTGGTTCCCAAGCATACTGAATGGCAGATGTGCCAGGTGGGGGTAACAAAAGGACGCCCACGCTGTATTAGTCAGGATTCTCCAGAGGAACAGAACTGAAAGAATGAATATGTATTGTAAAAAGAGACTTATTGAATTAGCTTACAGGATAGGAGCTGGGCAATCCAACAACTGCTGTCTGTAGCCTTTAGTGTTGAGAAACCCAGTCAGTGTTCCATCTGCAAGACCAGATGCCGCAGAGTTCTCCGCCTGACACAGCAGACCTGGAAGAGTCCTGTGAAAGCCACTGGGTCTTCAGTGCATGTTGAAAGGGTGATGAAACTTGGTTCCAGAGTCAGTGAAGGACGGCCCACACAGAACAGATGTGGACACCAGTGAACTACAAGCACACACTGGTCAAAAGCACAGGCAGCGGGTGGCACGGGGAGCCAAGCAAACATGTGGCTGCACTCTCTGGGAGCTTGTTTATATCTAGTCCACCACAAGAAGATCCACCCAAATGGAAGGAAGGATTCCCTCCTTCTGTTAACATCTCTGCAGACGCCCTCATTAACTGGCCCAAGAAGCATGTCTATTGTCAGATTCCTAATCTGTTCAGGTATCTGACAGCATTCATCCCACATGATAAGCATTGTATTTACGCATTGCATTCGGAGAGATGAGAGAAAGGGAGCCTGGCCAGCCACGTGGCCTTTAAAGGTAGTGAATAGTGAGGGCAATTTTCTGGCTAATTGCAGCTTCAGTCCATTTGTCGGGGCTGAATGCTCATCTATCTCCGATGATAAAAGATCATACAAAGATTTCCAGGCAGAGAAAGAGTTCCAGTCAAGCAATAAACTCAAGACTCCCTTTCTAGGTAAATGACCTGAAATCTATTCTGTAATTATGACAAATCAGTTGACAGCTGCACTAGTCATGGAGTTCATCAGCCCCTGCATCTCCACTGAACACAGGATTCAAGAGAACATTCATCATTTCAATTGTATTAGCCACCATTTGCCGGCATGATTTTAACATTAACCTTTTCCACCTAATGTCTTTCAACAGAATTTACTTTAAATAGCTCAGAAAGGAGATAACTAAATTCTTCCACTTTACATATTTGGTGGGGGAGCTGGAGTCACATCTAAAGGAACATAAGTTACACAAATTATGGTTTCAACTTAAAGATAAATAATCAATTAAATTGCAGGGATTCCTTTGTGACTAGTTGGTTGGTTTTATGAGAAGAGAAAGAAGAGAGTTATGCCAAATGTTTTGTGTCATAATCATGTTTGCCTATGTAATATACAAACTCCAAATGTATATTATTAGTTATGCAAAATCAAAAATATGTGGATGTAGGGACTAAATCTCGATACTGTTCAATTTTCTCCAAAGGTTATGTTGCTTGTTTTTGCCAAAATAAAAACAATTTTAAAATCTTGCCAGTCTCTTCCTGTTAAACTGGAAAAGATGTGGCAGTTTGCATATATCTCTTCCTGTGCAACTTGGGGACCCAAGAGGCCTGAGAGACAGCTGCAGTTCAATCCCCAGGACACTCGTAAACAGCTGGATATGGCCACATGTGCCTCTAGCCCAGGTCCTGTAGGGGGGCAGAGACTTAAGCATCACTGGAGCTGTTGCAGACTCTGAGATCAGTAAGACTCTCTGGCTGAAATAAGAGTCAGAAATAGTGTGATGGAGTGGGTCACCATTTGCAATGACCCCTACAGGAAAGCACACCCTGCTACAGGCAAAAGCATGAGGTGCCACATGGACACAAAAATGTGTATATATCACACACATATGCACACACATATACATGCTACATTACACAGACACATGTTACACACACACATATACACACAAATATACACCATATTACACACACAAAGACACACACACACACATACACACGCACACACACACACACACACACACACACACACACACACACACAAGAAGATGTATACACTCCCAATACCAGGAATATAAAATATTGTGATGTTTCCTATAATGCTGCAGACCTTCCAGACATGAAAATTAATAATGAGGCTGGGCTCAGTTGCATTCAGGAAGCAGAGGTGGGAGGATAGCTTGGAGCTCTAGGCTACCCTGAGACCACATAATGATTTCTAGCTCAGCTTGGGCTAGAGTGAGACCCTGTCTTGAAAAGCAAAATAATAATACACTATAAAGCAATTTCACACATAATATTAAAAAAATTGAAACTTTGAAAAAGTTGGCTCTCGTTACAGAAACAAGTGTAAGTAGTCTTACTACTGCTGTTTGGCTAACTGGACATGTTGCGCCCCTTACAGTTCCTTTTACATATTGACACTCGTAGGTTAGTGCTGCCCTCATCTTTGGCCAGAAAGGCTTCTTTTTGCATATGGAAGCACCACCTTGGGAGACTCACACCTCATCAAAGTGCTGAGAATATTACTGGTGGGTCAGTGTTTAGTATGGAGATAGCACTATCGTAACCTCTAAGGCTCAGGGAACAAAGTAGAAGAAGGGATGGAAAGAATGTAATATCAAAAGGCTCAGAGAAAGAATGTAAGATCCTGGGAGAATGATCTGGAAAGCCATCCACTATACATGATGTTCCCATCACCTTGATAATCACACAGTGTCTGTCATCCCCTGCACTAGACCTGTAGGGTACCTAGCCTATCAACTTTCTCACATGGATGATAAAGCATGAGAAGAAAACCTCCATCAAAATAGAAGAGGGGGACTTGAGAGATGGATTAGTGGTTAAGGTACTTGCCTGCAAAGCCTAAAGACCCAGGTTTGATTTCCCAGTACCAACGTAAGCCAGCTGCTCATAGTGGCACATGTGTCTAGAATTTTTTTTGCAGTGACTAGAGACACTGGTGCACCCATTCTTTCTCTTTCTCTCTCTCTCCCAAATAAATAAATAAGCATAAAATATTTTAAAAATAAATAGAAGAGGGACTCATCAGAAAGAAGAGCTTCAGCAAGGGGGATGGTGAGTGGAGACAAAAGAAGGTAATGTGAGAGCAGGGTGACAAACATACATTATGTATATCTATGAAAATTATCAACAATTTCAAAACATAATTTGTGAAATTTTCTATGATGTAAATTTCAAGAAAGTACAGCTACATTTTCAAAGTGAAATGGTAACAACTTCGTTCCAAAGATGTTCCAGAGGGAAGATGGAGAAAAAATACTATTTTATGCATTCAACATAATGCAAATATGAGAACTTGACAAGGATATTATGAGACAAGAAAATAGCAGGCCGATAAATCCCAGGGAAGTAGATATAAATTCACTAAACAAAAATATCACCAAGGTTTAATGAAATATAAACAAAAGATTATGAAGTCTCTACATAAAAAAACCTAATGTAAAGACCCAAATGAAATTTATTTGAGCAATTCAAGATTGATTTTATACTTGAAAAGCAACCAGTAAGTTAAAGAGATTTAAGAAAAAGAAACTAACAACTCTATAGGTGCAAAAAAAGGTATCGATATAATTCAACACACCTTGTGATAAACTGCACAAAATGGTAAAAACCTTCTTTGTGGACTGTCCCAGAACCATGAAATGCCTTCTCATTGTGGAGGAGTTGCGAGGTAACACTGATTTTTGATAGCACTCCTGTTGCCTTTGCCTCAAACATCATTGACCACAATTACTCCACAGCATCTCAAAGCAACCATCCAGATTTGCTAAGTTCCACTCAATTCAACTGTGATCTTCTTATTATCTCATGTGACAGCACTGAGCTCAAGAAGGTAATTTCTGTTGTTAGTACGCAATGTGAGGCATGGGGAATATTGCAGTCAGGTTCACATTGCTGGCAGAAATCACCCGACCAAGAGCAGCTTTTGGGAAAAAACAACAACAACAACAACAAAAAAAAACATTTATATTGGCACATATGGCATATAGACTCGAGGGGAAGCTCCATGATGGCAGGAAAAATGACGACATGAGCAGAGGATGGACATCACCCTCTGACCAACATAAGGTGGACCATAGCAAACAGGAGAGTGTGCCAAACATTAGCAAGGAGTTGCTGGTTATAATACCCATAAGCCTGCGCCCAACAATACATTGCCTCCTGGAGGTGTTAGTTCTCAAATCGCCAGCATCTGAGAAACTAGCATTCAGAACACCTAAGTTTACTGGGGACAGCTGAATCAAACCACCACATTCCACCCCTGGCCCCCATAAACTGATAACCATACATGATTTAAAATGCAATGCATTCATCCAACTTTAAAAGTCCCCATAACTTTTATCAATTCCAGTGATGTTCATACATCCCCATAATCCAAGGTCTTTTAACTGAGCCATAATACCAAAAAAAAAAAAAAAAAAAACTTCAAAAAACCCACAATGGCATAGAATAAACATTTACACTGAAAAAGATGGCATTGGGCATAGCAAAGAAATATTCAACCAATACAAGATTTAAAACAACCAGGTCAAACATCAAACTCTATAGCTCCAAGTCCAACAACTCTAGTCAATGACAAATGGCCAAGTCTGATAATTCTAACCAGCAGCAAGTCTCTGCAGTCCCAATTCCACCCCTCTATATAGGCTACTCACAGTCCTGGAAAACTTTATTCCAGGTCTGGCAGCTTCCCTTAGCAGCCATTTCATGATCCCAGTATTTCCAATGGTCTCCACTGCAACCGCAGTTGATCCTCATGGCCCCATGGGGTCTCTATTCAGGCATCCAGCAAGCCTGCTCCACACTGCCCATGGCCATTTCCAAAACACAAGACCATGTTGCAAACTTAGTGGCCCTCTTTTTCCTGCATTTCTTATATTCCACAATACCAGGTAGGGTGCCAATTTGTTAACCTGGGGGAAATAAAGCAGACTTTGAAGAAAAGGACACTCCTTGAGCACTCAGGCCCCTCCAAAAGAGTCTGCATTCTTCCTGTTGCCCTAGCGCAAGTCAGCTGGCCCAATTCTAATAGTTGTTATTTCTCAAACAATTTGCAGCTGAATGGGCAGCAGTTCACCCAAAAATTTTTCTTTCTGTGTCATATTCCTTTGCTCATACCAGTTCATTTCTACACAAAAGCAACCCTGTACAACTTCTCAGGACATGGGCATAACAGCAAACTTTTCACACAAACAGTTTCTAGACTAGTCCAAGCAAAGCTCTTTCTCATCCTCCCAAGCCACACCTCACAGTCCATAGTTCTTACTGCATTCAGGTCTTTCAATTCTGACCAGAATAGCCCATCAAACTGTACCTATAGCCCTGCAAGGCATCCCTTAGGCCAAGGTTTCAAATCCTTCCACATTCCTCTTGAAAATCAGTTCCAAAGGCCAAAGCCACACAGTCAGGTGTCTAGCAGCAACCCCACTCCTTGGTACCACTTTACTATTGCAGTCAGGCTTGCATTGCTGGCAGAAATCACCTGACCAAGAGGAGATTTAGAGAAAAATGGATTTATTTGGGCTTACATACTTGATGGGAAGCTTCGTGATGGCAGAGAAAACGATGACATGTGCAGAGGGTGGACATCACCCACTGGTTAACATAAGGTGGACCAGAAATAAACTTAACAACTGTATAGGTGCAGAAAAAGGTATTGATATAATTCAATACACCTTGTGGTCAAAACCTTCTTTGTATACTGTCCCAGAACCATGAAATACCTTCTCATTGTGGAGGAATTATGAGGTAACACATTGATTTTTGATAGCACTCCTGTTGCCTATGCCTCAAACATCATTGACCACAATGACTTCACAGCATCTCAGAACAACCATATGGATTTGCTCAGTTCAGTTCAATTCAACTGTGAGAGCATCTCCTTATCACCTCATGTGACAGCACTGAGCTCAAGATTTCTGTTGTTAGTGTGCAATGTGAGGCATGGGGAGGTGCCAAGTGGATGAATGTTTTAACAGAGTTTTAAACCAGGGCAGAGGAGATGGCTCAGTGGCAAAGTGCTTGCTGAGCAAGCATGAAGACTTGAGTTTGCATCCACAGTACCATGTAAAATGCCAGGCATTTGGAACAAGTGTTTGTTATCCAAGCTCTAAACTCTGTGGAAGTAAATCAAAGGCAACTAAGATCCCTCAGGGCTTGCTGGCTGTATAGATGGAACAGTAAGCTCTGAACTGAGATGGAGACCTTGTCTCAAGGAATAAGGTAGAAAGAGACTCAAGAAGATAACTGGCCTTCACATTGCATGCACACACACATCCCTACAAATAGAAAAATGCACATGTGTGTGCCTGCACATATGTGTACAGGCATGTACACACACACAAAATAAATAAATAAATAAATAAAAATCAATAAAATCCTGATTCTTTAAGAGCAATTATAAAGAAAATGAAATGACAACATGCATAATGGAAGAAACCACTGGAAAACTGTATGTTAGAATAAGGACTTATACCTAGAATATATAAAGAATGCCTACAATCCAGTAATCAAAATTTAAATAATCCTCTTTTAAAAATATATAAATAATTCCAGTAGACATGTCACCAAGAAGAAAACCAAGCAAGATCGCTCAACATTATTAGCCTTGTAAGAACTAAATATCAAACCCAAAGTGGGATACCACTTTACATCTATTAGGACAGCTGGGACAAAGACTGAGATAAGAGTACACGCAGGCTGGAGAGATGGCTTAGCGGTTAAGCGCTTGCATGTGAAGCCTAAGGACCCCGGTTTGAGGCTTGATTACCCAGGATCCACCTTAGCCAGATGCACAAGGGGGCACATGCATCTGTAATTCATTTGCAGTGGCTGGAGGCCCTGGTGTGCCCATTCCCTGTTTCTATCTACCTGCCTTTTTCTCTCTCTATCTGTCACTCTCAAATAAATAAATAAATGAATAATAAACAAATAAAATAGAGTACATGCTGCCAAACATTAGAATGTCACAAACTGGTTGCAGGAAGGTAAAATATACATATTATTAAAAAAAAAAGCCTAAAAATTCTTCTAATGGTTATAGAGAATTGTCTTATGAACTAGTCAGTCCAAACCTAGGTAAATACCCACGCAATATGAAACCATCTTTTCACATGAAAATTGTATATGGATGTATTAGGAACAGTATTCATGACAGCTAAATGTTAGAAAGAACACCAATGTCCATTAATGGATGTGTGGGTAGATGTATTTTCATACTAGAAAGTATGTTAGTAGTTCAAGAAACCATTCAGACATTTTCACAACAATAAGATTCCATTCATATGTGTTCTCAGAAATAGAAAATGTACAGACATATCAAGTGAATGAAAGGCTAATAAGGGCTGGGAACTGGCTGATAACTAAAGTGGGATAGAATTGTTTTTGATGTGATGAAAATATTGCAAAATTGTCATTATGTTTGCACAGACATGTGGATGTACTAAAAACCTTTAAATGATCCAACTCAAGTAGAGAATTGTACCTTAATTAATGTGCTAAAAGGAAAATGCCATATAACTGGGATCTTGAATTTAAAAAAAAAACAGAAAAGAAGGGTATTTAATATGAAGGAAAATGTATGGAGTCACATAGTTAGTGCTCTGTAATGCAAGGATCACAGATGCTGACATCTGAGATGGGCTCTCATGGGCTACCATGGTTGCTAACTCCTAAACTTTAGTCACGAGAAGCTGTTTTCTCATTTACATAATAGAGATAATCACCGACTTTCAAAGTTGTTTTCAGAATTGAGAAAAAAAAATATGTGAACATCATTTGCACAGCTATTGGCACAGAGGAAATTCTAAAGGGCTGCATTAACTTCCAGTTCTCTTTTGTATGATGGCGACTATGATAGAGGCCAGTGCATTGATGGCATAGGAAGCAGTAACTCCTAGGCCCCATGTACTAGGAGGATTTGCAAGGGGAACATCTGAGTTGGTTTGAAGAATTGGCAAAGAGCTTACCTGGAGGTCTTAAGATAACCAGCACAGGCGGAAGAAAGGCCAACCTAATCAGACTTGTTTCCTCTGGAGCAATGGGCTGAATATGCAATAGATATGCAGTAGTGTGCATGTCAGTTTTAGAGGTATGTGTGTGGTGGTTGGAAGGTAGGATGACCCCCACAGTCCCATGTGATGAAAGATTTAGTTCCCAGTTAGTGGGGTTGTTTGGGAAGGTTATGGAACCTTTATGAAGTAGGTTACTTCTTCCAGCTTGCCTTGAGGTTTTGTAATCCAGACCCACTTCCTGTCCACTAGCTTTCCTTCCTCCATGCTGATGTGATGTTGCAACTCCAGCTTCCTTCTCCTGCCATGCTTTCCCAGACGTGACGGAACTCACACCTTTCCTTTAAATGCTTTCCTTCCTTAAATTGGCTGATTATTTTGCTCTAGCCACAAGGACACAGCAGGTAAACTGTGGCTTAAGAGGTTGAAATTAACCATTTGCCACAATTTCTCAGGGGCAGAGGTGATGATGCATGGTCACAGTGCCTCTAACTCCATGGGAGAAGCATCAGTAGCATGAGAAATACTAACTGCAACTTCTTTTGAAGGCTCTGTGTGTAGAACCACCACCATTCAGGACCCTGAGCCGCCTCATGCCTATTTCCCCATGATCTGTCCTTTGAAAGCAAGAGGTCCCACTGCAGTTCTCCCCATGAATGCTCTTTCTGTCCCTCCTGTGAGATGATGGTCATACCACAGAACTAATGTATCATCCAGTATACAATATCCATACGTTCAGTTGTAGATGGTGTAATAAGAAATCCTGAGCAGTCTTAAGCCATATAGATCCTCAAAATGTCTTAACAGAACGCATCGTTATTTTAAATGACAGAAATTTTTCACCAAAAAAGTCAGCTATTTTCAAATATTCTAGACAAAATGGTATCTTGTTTCAGATGCATTTAGAGAGGTAAGGAGTGAAATATAAGAGTAGGTATCAAATATTCATTGAACTATGTAATGCAAAGATTTCTTTTGCAGTGGCATAATATTGTAATTCCCCTCTTGTGACTACTCAAAGTATAAAATTCTGCAGCAATTCTGAGAGAAGCTCCTTTATAATAAATAGATGACGCCCCATGCTTGCCTTTGAAAGGGTGCCTAATGGTAGTACTTCAGTTTTTATCCCTCTGCGCTCTCATAAAAGCGTATTTCAAACCTTCGGGGGCTGAAATGTACAAAGACACCTAACATCTTGATGCAAACACATTTTCAAAAAAAAAATCATTCCTGATAATACCCAGGCATAATGCAATTCTGAGCACCAAGGTCACAAAAATATCTGTACAAGTTTTCTGCAAGATGACTTCCCTGCCTCCCATATAAGGAAAGATGAACACAGGGGCCATGAATGTACTCAGTGGAATATTAAGAGTGCATTATCCTTTATATATATCAAGCCTACCACTTCAGAAATGTTATCAATATACATTGCAACAATTATTTTGTTCATCCTATATGTGTGTGTGTGTTGTGTGCTAGTAGTTGGAGTAGAAATCTAGTTCAATTCCCTTAAATGGCTCTCTTTTTCTTTGTTTTGTTTTCTTGCCATTTACTCCTGTCCATCTGCAGGCATCTTATTTCTTTATTTTGGGGGAGAGGAGGGAGCGGGTTGAGGCAATGTGTCAATGTAGCCCAGGCTAACCAGGAAATCACTCGATAGCTCAGGCTGGTCTCAAATTCACACTGTTCTCCCTACCTCAGCCTCCCAAGTGCTAAGATTAAAGTGCATAAGCCTCCATGTAATTTCTTAACATGGTTTTAATCTTAAATTGGCCCTGCCTGCCTTGCCTGATCCCTAACCCAAAGGTGCTCATCTCCTACCTACTGTGCATGGTGTCTTCTTCCCCTTTTCTTCTAGAATTGTCATCAGGTAAAAGGACACTTCACATTGAAAGTCATGAGCTTCATTCGCTTGGGAGGCCAGTTCCTGGCTCCTATGGGTATACTGAAGTCTGGTACCATGTCCAAAAGCAGGGAAAACCTTACACACCGGCCATTTCACTCTCCCAAGTCTTTCACAGGTAAGGCCAATGCTAGCAATCAGCTGAGCATGTTGGCTCTGCATTTTCATCATTTATACCTAGGGCTGAAATGCATCTCTTGAACCCATTAGTGGCATCCAAGTCCTTGTTTCAGTTTGTGTTTCTGGGGATAGTAACATTGGTCAAAATCCCTCTATTCCAATAATTCTAAGTGCCGTTTCTCCAGGATTACTGAGACTTTATTCTGAGGCCAAGCACTGTTTGTTTGTTTGTTTGTTTTTAAAGATTGTATTTAGTTATTTATTTGTAAGGAGAGAGAGAGAATGAGAATAGATGCACCAGGACCTAGTGCTACTGCAAACGAATTCCAGACACATGTACCACTTTATACAACTGGCTTTACATGGGTACGGGGGAATCGATCCTAGGCCACGAGGATTTACAACCAAGTGATTTAACCTCTGACCTGTCACCCTATCTCCCCAGTACTGTTTAAATAATTATATTCTTGGGGTTGGGAAGACTGCTCAGGCTTGACAACTCGACTGCTGCACCCCCGAGCTCACATACATCCCAGATTTCCTGGGCTGACAGGGGAGGCAGAGACAAGAAAATGCCTAGAAGCTCATGGGCCAATTTAGCCTGTCATACACTGTGGTGAATAATGAAATATTCTGACTCCAACTAGCGAAGGATGAGGACTGACACCTGGGTTTGCCCTTTGACCTACATACATACACATACTTCGGCCTGTGCACCCCACACACCATCCAGGCAGGCGCGGTAATAAAAACAGGGTTTTCAAAGCAGGGTGCAGAGCTAGAAATACAACTCAATGATTAAACGTGCTTGCTTGCAAAGCTTTCTGGATTGGGTGTAATTCCCAAGCTACTCACATAAAATTTGATGGCAAAAAGTAATATAAGTGCCTGGTGTTCGTTTGCATTGGTAAAAGGTCTTGGCATGCCTCCCTACATGCAAATATATATATTTTAAGAAGGCATTCATTTTGCTCTGATTTAGTCCTCTCAACAATCCCGTGAGATAGGCTATAAGTCTTTACATCTTTTCATTCCCATTTTACTTGAAAAGTAGCCAGGCAGTGACCTCTTAACTAATGCAGCCATCACGTACAAGGTTTCATGCAGTCATCGTCTCAGAAAATATTTATTGAATGCATTAAAGCCGCTGCCACCATCCAACACACAGCATCGCATCATAGAGCATGTAGCAACCTAAGCGGTTTCCAGTTGCTAAGCATTTAGTCCTGCCCTCGTGGGATGCTTCTGCCAGGACAAGGACCCGGAGAGGGGCTTGTCTGAAGCAAACGAGCACGCAGATTAATTATTGTATCCTTGTATCTGCGGGACTTTCCGGGCGGTACAAGCGCAGGGCTTTATGAGATGTAAAATCAGGTCCTACATCAGCCAGAGCGATCACAGCCATAATTTTGAGAATGTGACATTTGTGAGGAAAACTGGGCGAGCAGAAGTTGCTTAAGTGAAGAAGAGGGACAGGAGAATTCCAGAAGCAGAGATTAGAGTGAGTGAAGTACGCCATACAAAGAGGAAGAAGGATGGATGCAAGCGGCAGAGGCAAGGGAAGGTGGTGTGAACCGACACTACAAAGTGAAGCTGGAGTCAAATCCACACAGGACGCATGCAAAATGCCAGCTTGGTTGAAAAAGAAAAAAAAAAAAATGAGACAGTTGAAATTTTGTAAACACGAATGTTTCAGATATGTTACCTGTTGTTGAATAACACACTAGCTGTATTAGTAAACTTCTCTTTGCTGGGACAAAATACAAACAACAACGACAAAAATCAGTTTGAGGGAGCAGGGCATGGTGGCGCAGGCCTTTAATCCCAGCACTCGAGAGGCAGAGGAGGATCACTGTGAGTTGGAGGCCACCCTGGGACTACATAGTGAGTTCCATGTCAGCCTGAGCTAGAGTGAGACCCTATCTTGAAAAACAAAACAAAACAAACAAACCAAAAAACAAAAAAATAGTTCGAGGCAGGAGGGCTTATTTCAGTTTACAATCCCCAGATTTCAGTTAAATCACAGCAGGAAAGCCATGGTGGCCGGAGCTTCAGTCGGCTGTTCACAGTCAGTCCGCAGTGAGGAAGCAGAGAAATAAGTGCAGCTGTTCAGCTAGGCCTCTCTTTTTTATACAGTGCAGGACCCCAGCCTGTAGAATGAAGCTGCTGCCTACAGTGAAGGTGGGTCTTCCTGCCTCACTTATAGTCAAGATACTAGGTCTCAGGCATGCCCAGAGGATAACCTAACCATGATAATCCCTCACAGGTGATGATTGGTCCTGTCAAATTGGCAATCAATAGAAACACTAGGCCAAAATTCAGTGATGTTAAAAATTACTTTCTGGGGCTGGAGAGATGGCTTAGCAGTTAAGCGCTTGCCTGTGAAGCCTAAGGACCCCGGTTCCAGGCTCGGTTCCCCAGGTCCCACGTTAGCCAGATGCACAAGGGGGTGCATGCGTCTGGAGTTCGTTTGCAGAGGCTGGAAGCCCTGGCGTGCCCATTCTCTCTCTCTCCCTCTATCTGTCTTTCTCTCTGTGTCTGTCGCTCTCAAATGAATAAATAAATAAAATAAATAAAAATACTAAAAAAAAAAAAATTACTTTCTGGGCTGGAGAAATTGGCTTGGTGGTTAAGGCATTTGCCTATGAAGTCTGAGGACCCTGGTTCGATTCCCTAGGACCCACGTGAGCCAGATGCACAAGTGGGCATGTGCGTCTGGAGTTTGTGTGCAGTGGATGGAGGCCCTGGAGTGCCCATTCTCTCTTTCTCTCTATCTCCTTTTTTCTCCCTCTCATATAAATACATAAATAAATAAATAAATAAATACAATAGTTAAAAATTGTTTTTGGTCCTTGTCCAGGAGATCGCAGGCTTAGTGCTTTGAGGGCATTCTTGTTATTGTAGTCTTCAGGCTTTGGACTTTATTCTCCAGTCTTTGGTCCTGATGTGTTGTTTGTTGGTTGGGAGTCTTCAGTTCCCTTCTGTGGCATTTCTTTCTCTCTAACTCATTGGTTGACACTCAAGCACACTATTCTACACAGCTCTGTCTTCGGAAGAGTGCTAAAATATCTTCCAGAGGCCACTGTGCTCTGAACAAGTCTGGTTAGCAGAGGAGGCAGACAGGCAGTTCTGGTGGAATTAGTTGCTTCCACTCTATGCCCCTAGCAAGTCCCAGGTCAGCTTGAAGTCTTATCACTGGGAAGCGCTTCTTCCTGCTCTCCCTCCCATTCTCTCCCTCTCTCCTGCATCCCCTCCTCTCTCCTTCCCTCCTTCCCTTCCTTCCTGCCTTTCAATTCTTTCCCTCTTTTCTTTCACTTCACACATTCCTTTCTGCTAAGGATGAAACCCAGGGCCTTATGCCTGCTAGGCAAGCACTCTGCCATTAGGTTGAATCCCAACACCACTCCACCCATGAGAGGGAGGACTATCTTCAAAGTGCAGAATCACAAGGTCTTCTTTGCAGAGCTTACCATATGTAAAGCAATCTGTTCTCAAAATTTTACCAATTTTGAAAAAGAAAATACTAATGAGGAAGCATCTGAAGTACTTTCATCTTCAATGCTATCAATTAAAATGGAAAAAAAGCCATTTAATGATATTAAATAAAAATTGTATAAATGCATTTTTTTGTTGTTGTTGTTTGTTTTCATGACCTCTGGTTATAGCTTAGAATTGCACTGAATCACTGCATTCATCAAGAAAGTGTCTAGATATGTGGGGCATATAAATTAGTGTAATTTAAGAGGAAAATTTAAATATTTTTTTTATTCATTTTTTTGCAAGCATAGAGAGGTAAGAGAGAGAGAGAGAGAGGATGCATCTGCCTTTATATGGGCACTAGGGAATCAAACTCAAGTCCTTAGGCTTGTAGACAAGAGCCTTAACCACTGAGCAATCTCCCCAACCATAAGAGGAAAATTTAAAATTATCAGTCAAATATTAAAGTACACATAAATATTGATCTACCCATATCCTTCCTGCTAAATATCCCAGAGTAACACCCCTAGACTTCATCTATATTAATTTGCCCCTGTGAATACTTCTGTGTAGTCTTTCTTCATAGGATATCCCATGGCACCATATAAAAGAGAAAGCCAATAAAAAGCAACCAAATATCCTTTAGTAAAAAACTTATAAGGGCTGGAGAGATGGCTTAGTGATTAAGACACTTGCCTCCAAAGCCAAAAGACCCAGGTTTGATTCCTCAGGACCCACATAAGCCAGATGCACAAAATGGCATGTATGTATATAGTTCATTTGCAGCAGCTAAAAGCCCCGGTATGGCCATTCTCTCTTTCTCTACCTCTCCCTCTAAAATAAATAAATAAAATAAAATAATATTTTTAAAAAATGATAAAATAGGGCTGGAGAGATGGCTTAGCAGTTAAACGCTTGCCTGTGAAGCCTAAGGACCCCGGTTCGAGGCTCGGTTCCCCAGGTCCCACGTTAACCAGATGCACAAGGGGGCGCACGCGTCTGGAGTTCGTTTGCAGAGGCTGGAGGCCCTGGCGCGCCCATTCTCTCTCTCTTCCTCTATCTGTCCTTCTCTCTGTGTCTGTCACTCTCAAATAAATAAATAAATTTAAAAAAAATGATAAAATAAAATGATAATATGCTTCTATTATAAATGTTCCTCAAGCTTTCAGGGGAAGTTGATCAATGTGAACTTTCATGAAAGGTGACATAAGATATCTTTTAGGAAAAAGTAACTTTTAAACAATGTGAAATATACATGTGGCTTCATGACAAATATGACTGGCATACTCAATAGATGTTGTGCAGAATATGAGTGTAGGTCATAAGTGATGTTCTAATGAGGATAACTAACCTAAGAGAGGAATACTACTTAAGGTCTGTTGCAGTTACCTTCTCATTTCTGGGGCAAAGCACCTGACCAAAAGCAGCTGATGAGAGGAAAGAGTTTATTTTGTCTCTACAGTTTTGTGGGGGAGCTCCATAATGGCAGGGGAAGGATGGAATGAGCAAAGGCTGGACATTACCTATGTTACATCATGCAGAAAAAAGTACCAGAAGATGGAACCAAACTCTGGAAAGGGGAAGGTAACTATAACACCCCTTAATCTGCTCTCAACAATACACTCCAGCAAGGTTCCATATCTCAAACTGCCATCAGCTGGGAACCAAGCATTCAGAACCCACGAGTTTATATGGAACATCTGAATCAAACCACCACAATGACACATACTTTTGATTGAAATTTTAGAACTTGTGGATATATACTTCTTTGCAGATTTGAAATCAATACAGAAAATTTCTCTCAAATCACTTTAATTTGAACTAAAATTATTCTGTGGAACCTGTAAAGCATCTTAACACACATTTCTTGATACATTAACTACTCTTGACATGAAATTTACTTTTGAATAGATTTTTAATAATGCCATTCAAATCTTGTGTTAATCATCACCAAATTATTTCCAGAGCGAGTATAGCTGGTGACATAGGAGAGAAGTTGCATGATATATGTGACTTTATGACCAGATTTGGGAAGCTAATATCTGGAGTGTTCAGTTCCATTCTGCTTCCAGTTAATGAGATTATGCACCTGATAATTACTTTGATTTGACTCTCTTATTCACTACCAATCAAAGCTAATTTAAAAGCATGAATTACTTTTCCTCTCTATTCTGAAGCACTAAAAATGTGGACAGAGCCCTTTACGAATCACTTCAGGTCTTTCTAAACACACTTCAATTTATCTAGACAGGCATCCATGGAAATATGCTTGTTTTGTTCAATATCTCTTAAGTGCTGTTACACCAATAGCCCCCTTACTAAGCTCATTTTGTGGATGGCAGTGCTCACCTCATTACTCACAAAAGACTTGTAAATCTCTGAGGAGACTTTAAGGAACCAAAAGCAATTGCAGAAAATAGTACCTTGTAATTTTGTAAATGCATTATATGACACAGTCATTAACAATGGACAGATGGACAGTTTTGCACATGGCATTAGTGACTTCCTCATTGCTGTGATAACACAGCTGACCTGAAGGAGTTTGAGGGAGGAAAGGGTGGATTCTTGTTTACAGCCCATCAGGATGGGGAAAGCATGGTAGCAGGGTGTGCACACTTGGGGCTGTCTGGTCCCTTTGTACCAATAGCCGGGAAGCAGAAGGAGAGAACAGAGAGTAGGAGCAATCAATAAGCCCTCAGGTTCCGGGTCATTCGTTTCCTCTAGCCAGGCTCAACCTCTTCCATCACCTCCCCAGTAGCCCCATTATCTGGAGACCTAGTGTTCAAACACGATGGAAAACATTTCATGTTCAAACCCAATGCCTATGTCATGGAATTTGGTGAGCTATGCTCAACTAATGTTTACAACTCATGGCTTAGATTGTCAGGCTAACAGATATTTCATCAGTTCGGCTTTAGTCGGGTAGTTTTGATGGTACTGTTCTTGTAATTAAGGGACATGATGTCATCATCTTTTTCTCCTATTGTGAGGGTCTTGTGAAGGCATTGCTAGGCACTGCAAGGTCATGGACAGCCCAACCGATTTCTGTGTGGACAGGTGCATTGTAAGGAGTGGTAACCATCCTTTGTCTCTTACGTTCTTGCCGCCACCTCTTCCACAATGGACCCTGAGCCTTGGAGGGTGTGATTTGTTTTTATTTATTTGCATGTATGTACATGTGTGTGTTGGGGTGGGGGGCATAATAGGATCTCTTGTTGCTGCAAACAGATGCCTGACTGGCTTTGAGTGGGTATCTGGGAAACAGAATCCAGGTCATCAGGCTTTTCTAAAAAGCACTCTTCGCCACTGATCCATCTCCCCAGGCCCAAGAATAGATACTGTATCCATTTCCATCAATGGGCTTATTTATTTATTATGTACAAGGTTTATTTTTACATTTTGGCAAGAAAGTGAGGAATGTTAAGCATGGTGATTCTCCTTTAGGGCAGGGCAATCATCCGTGGTAAGCACTGACCCACTGTTAAACTTTGTTTATAAAGTCTATATAAGCAATTGTGAATTCTTTATGCAAGCATTATGCAAACAATCACAGATTTTGTGAAAAATACCACGTGAAATACAGCTTCATATGTCTGACTTTTTTGACAAGAATTTGGTTTAAAAAGGTAAACAGTTTATAGAGAATTTTAATGAAGTAAGAATCTTAAATCTCCAATATGCTTGGAATAAATAAAGTACTGCACATAACTTTTGTTTTTCTTTGTTTATTTTGTTGCTGTGGTGTTCTTTTTCCTTGTTCATATTTCTTAGAGACATGATCTCAGACAGTCTTGGCTGGCCTTATACTTACTATGTAGCCTATGATGACCTTGAACTTCTGATCATCTTGCCTTCACCTCCTGAGGGCTGGGATTACAGACACGAACGACCATGCTCCATTTAAGCAGTGTTGGGGATGGAACCTAGGGCCTTGTGTGCATAGTGGGAGAGCACTGTACCAAAGGGACCCACATCTACAACCCACCTATTCAAACTGGGTAAGCGCAGAACTCTTTATAGAACATTTCTTAGAACCAGAATTTGAGAATCATACATGTGTATATGAGTATATAAATAACAGACTAAATTTAACTTTATAATAAGTTTGAATCAAACTACCCTATTATGTAATAGCCTATTAAATCTCAATATAAATCCTTAGTATAAAAATGCTGAAAAATAGCTATGTAAATAGATAGAGCAAACAAGAAATTACATTTGAAAGCACTCAGCATCTCATTAAGCAGTGGCCACTTGTAAAATCCTTTTACTATGAACTTTCATTAAGCTTATGTCAAAAGATAGCTCTCTGATTTGTTGTTTTATAATCTCTTTTCAAATAACAGGTAGGTTTTTCTTTTTACATCAGTTTGCTGAAAACTTTTAATGGGATAAAATATTCAATCCTGATAATTAGGTTTGCCTCAGAGGTTACCACACTTGGCACATCCTTCTTTAATGCAGATCAGACACACACCTCTGTATGTAGCATGTCTGTGATACACATTTATACTGTGAATCACTACAAATAAGTCCCTGATGAAGATTAAAATATTCAATGATTTATTTTAAAAAAGACATGGGGGCTGGAGAGATGGCTTAGCGGTTAAGCGCTTGCCTGTGAAGCCTAAGGACCCCGGTTCGAGGCTCGGTTCCCCAGGTCCCACGTTAGCCAGATGCACAAGGGGGCGCACGCGTCTGGAGTTCGTTTGCAGAGGCCGGAAGCCCTGGCGCGCCCATTCTCTCTCTCTTCCTCTTTCTGTCTTTCTCTCTGTGTCTGTCGCTCTCAAATAAATAAATAAATAAATTTTAAAAAAAAAAAGACATGGGCTGAAGAGATGGGTCAGCAGTTAAGGCACTTGCTGGTAAATTCTAATGCCTTAAGTGTGATTCCCCCATGTCCACATAAAATGAGTTGCACAAAGTGGCTCATGCCTCTGGAGTTCATTTGCAGTGGCTAGAGGCCCTGGTGTTCTCATATTGGTTCTCTCACTCCCCATGCTGGGGATGGTGGCACACATTAATTTCAGCACTCAGGAAGCTGAGGTAGAAGTATTGCTGTGAGTTTGAGGCCACCCTGAGACTCCATAGTCTCAGATATTCCAGATAGCCTTGGAACTGTCCCCCACCCTGGGCCACAAAAAATAAGAAAAAAAACACATAAGAGACCTGACATTCTATGTACTCATGATGCGGTCCTATTAGCTCTAACATTATTTAGTAATAGCTATACATCTGGTGGCAGTTTCTTTTTTTTTAATTTTTTATGTACTTGTTTGACAGAGAGAGAGAGGGAGAGAGAGGGAGAGAGAGAGAGAGAGAGAGAGAGAGAGAGAGAGAGAGAGAGAGAGAGAGAGAGAATGGGCTTGCCAGGGCGCCAGACCCTGCAAACAAACTCCAGACACATGCGCCCCCTTGTGCATCTGGCTTACTTGGATCCTGGGTAATCCTTTGACTGTGCAGACAAATGCCTTAACTGCAGCCCAGAAAGAGTTTCTTTACAGAAACACTAAGGGAGGTATGTACTGGGAAATCTCAAAGTCAAAGAAATTCAACTTTAGACAGGGGAATGTAATCTGTAAGCAGTTGAAAGAATGAGAAATTTAAACACAAAGTCCATCACAGGAGCCTGATGCTGTAGTAAGGTGACATGGAAAAAGGAATCTGGGGTCGAGAAGAAAGGTTCTGATGTGAGTTGAGGTGAACACATCTCTCTGTTCTTGCCTCCTGCTGTTCCTTTGCTCCACGTCAGAATTTGAGGCAAACTGAATAGTGACTTTCCATAGAACACTGGTAGATCTACCCATTTGATCTCAATGCATAGGTCGTAGTGTAAACTCAACCCAGTTACCTTATTTCCCCATCATTCCAGAAGCTGACTACCTTCTCTGCATTAACAGCCGCTTCACCCTTGGTAGTGCACTGTTTGCTCATAGGATAGGGCTTAGATTCAAGCATGCTGGGACATGGGGCTAGCCTCGTGTGCCGTTGACTCCTTCTTTCCTCATCAACTTTCTGTTTATCTACTTTTTTCCAGCTGTTATATCACCCCGATGTATCCTGTGATGCTCATTCTCTTTTGTCTCTTTATGGACGAGTCCAGCTTATGTTACCCTCAGTAGTCTTCTTTATAGAAACACACAGAGGTAGCTGCTAATCTGCCATTTTACCCCAGAAGTCTCAGGATTAAAAAAAAAAAAAAAAAAAAAAAAATTAAGGAGGAATGGCATACCGGTCAAGTTATCTCCTCAGAACACAGTGGAATGAACTAGAACCTAGTAACAATAGAGATCTGAGAAAATACACACATATGCAGAAATTATACATTTTCTTGAACAACTAATAAGTCACAGAAATTAAATATAAACAAATTAAATAAGCATACTGCAAAAAAAGAAACACCAAAATTTAGGGGATATAGCAAAAGATGTCTTAGGAGGAAAATGTATTACAATAAATGCATATATGTGTCTAATAAGCAATTTAATATTTACTTCAAAGCTCTAGAAAAATAAGAACAAATGTATCCCAAACTTAGCAGAAGGAAGAATGCCAAGAGATTAGAACTTAAAGAAATTGAAAGGCGACTTTAAAAGTGATAAAAAGAGCCAGGTGTGGTCACACATGCCTTTAATCCCAGCACTAGGGAGGCAGAGGTAGGAGGAATGTCGTGAGTTCAAGGCCACCCTGAGACAAGACAACAGAATGAATTCCAGGTCAGCCAGAGCTAGAATTAGACCCTACCTCAAAAAAAAGAAAAAAAAAAAAAGTGACAGAGGGCTGGAGAGATGGCTTAGTGGTTAAGCACTTGCCTGTGAAGCCTAAGGACTACAGTTCAAGACTCAATTCTCTAGGACCCAAGTTAGCCAGATGCACAAGGGGGTGCATGTGTCTGGAGTTCGTTTGGAGTGGCTGAAGGCCCTGGTGCACCCATTCTCTCTTTCTATCTGCCTCTTTCTCTGTCTGTTGCTCTCAAAAATAAATAAATATATTAAAAAATAGCAACAACAAAAAGTTATTAAAAAAGAAAAATGTGACAGAAAGGAACTATAAAATTAAAAACAGTTTTTCAACGATAAACACAATTAATAAATCTGAAATAATTAAATAAATAAAATTGGAAATTGAAATATATTACAAATTCTCCAAAAGGTCTAACAAGCTCTTCAGAAATATACAATATCATAAGAGATCAAGAATAATCTATATACCAACAAATTTGATAATCTAAAATAAACTGATAAAGACATAAGCATAACTACTGATATTTAATCATAAAGAATAAGAAAATATTAATAGCTCAATAACTAATACCCAGGTTCAATTTTCCAGGGCCCATGTTAGTCAGATACACAAGGGGGGCACACACATCTGGAATTCATCTGCAGTGGCTGGAGGCCCTGGCATGCCCATTCTCTCTCTCTTTCTCTGTCAAATAAGTAAAAATAAAATGTTTCAAAAAAAAATCTTTAAAAAGAAAGCTAACAATAGAACTACCATAGGATACAGTTAGTCTCAGTTCTGGGAGCATATCCTATGGGACCAAACACTAAGTGTTGATATTTACAGTTTAATGTAATATTTTAGACAGCAGTTAAGATATGGAATCAATCTTAGTGTTTGGCAGCAAGTGAATGGATAAAGAAAATGTGGTGTATACACACAATTGAATATTAGTCAGTCTTAAAATAAATGAAATTCTGCCATTGCAAGTATATGTATGAATTCAGAGGATGTTATACTAAGTGAAAACAGCCAGACACAGGAAGATAAACATTACATGGTATTTCATATTTGTAGAATTTAAAGAAGTTGAACTCATAGATGTGGAAAATAGAATGCTGGCCACCAGGGCATGGAAGGAGAAGATGGAGGGAGGAAAGTGTTGGTAGAATGGCATGAAGTTACATATAGTCAGGAAAACTAAGTTTTAAATGTATTTAACAGAAGAGTTACAGCCAATAATAATGCACTATGTATTTCAAAATAACTAAAAATAAATATCAAAAGTCTCACCTTCAAAATGATATGAGGTGATGGACATGTTAATTATAGCTGTATTTCATCATTCAAACCTGAATAATATATTAAAAGCACCTACAGGGCTGGAGAGATGGCTTAGTGGTTAAGCGCTCGCCTATGAAGCCTATGGACCCCGGTTCGAGGCTAGGTTCCCCAGGTCCCATGTTAGCCAGATGCACAAGGGGGCGCACGCGTCTGGAGTTCGTTTGCAGTGGCTGGAAGCCCTGGGGCTCCCATTCTCTCTCTCTCCCTCTATCTGTCTTTCTCTCTGTGTCTGTTGCTCTCAAATAAATAAATAAAAAATGAACAAAAAATATTTTAAAAGCACCTACAAGCCACCTATAAACATATACCATTATGATCTATCAGCGAGATTGATATTTATTAAAAATCACAAAATAGTTACAAATCTAACAGAAATCTGATAAGAAACTTTTATTGGAAAATACTTGAAAAAATGCAAAGAAATTTAATTATAGAGATGAGTAAAGAACACTACATTTATAAATAAAATTACACACAGAGACAGAAAATAAATAAATAATGATGAAATTTCAAAATGTAGTCAACATGAAATTTAATGTTTCACCTCAAGGGAAGAAAAAAAGAAAAATTTAAATGTAAAATGTGCTCCATAGACTTAAATATTTAAACACTTTATCCTAACTTGCAGACAGGGAGATTGTGGAACATATAGCTGGAGCTTTGTTGGGAAAAGCATGTCACTAGGGACCGGGGGTGGTCCTTGAGGTGTTACAACCCGGCCCCATGAGCTGCTCTCTTACTCTGCTTCCTTCATGCTGATGTGATGATGTGATTCGGGCTATTGGCTCCTGCCACGCTTTCCCCACCCGGAGAGACTTCTCCTCAAAACAATAAGCCATCTGGCCTGTCACTCCCAGTACCAGACATTGGTGCTACCCAAATTGAGCTTTTGATCCAAGAGAACTACAAAGTCCCCCAAACTAGAAAGTTTTTCTGTCAAAGCACCTGATTATCTGCCTGAGGTAAAAGGTGGGACCCTATTCCTGAATACACTATGTGCTGCTGACAAGAGAACATGGAAGGAAGCTGGCTGGACGCTGGAAGAAAGCCAGTCCCCAGACAGCCCGTCTAGTGCTGGAAAGCTACATGAGCTACTGTGGGAAAGTGGCCAGTAAGGATGTGAGCCACCAGGGGTCAAAGTGCTCAAAAGCAGCCAGGCAGATAAGAAGCACACATCTGGTGCAGTGGTGGCCCACAGCTTTGGTGGATAATCAATGGCTTTCTGATTGGCTAAGAGATCCACTCACTGGGAAGGAACCCATATCTGGAACTGGGAACCAGGTCATAACCCTATGGAGACAAAGATTATGCTCTCCAATGTCCAGGTCCCACTAGTCTTTGGCTAAAAGAGGGGTTACATCCATTATAATCTCTATAAATTAATAATGCTTATGTTGTTTAACCTATGCTGACTTCACTCTCCATTGTCTTTTTTTTTTAAATTTTTTGTTCATTTTTTATTTATTTATTTGAGAGTGACAGACACAGAGAGAAAGATAGATAGAGGGAGAGGGAGAGAATGGGCATGCCAGGGCTTCCAGCCACTGCAAACGAACTCCAGACACGTGTGTCCCCTTGTGCATCTGGCTATCGTGGGACCTGGGGAACCGAGCCTCGAACCAGGGTCCTTAGGCTTCACAGGCAAGCGCTTAACCAGCCCTCCATTGTCTTTTTCAGAAGGCAACAAGACTGGGGGAGATAAACTACCCCTCTCATTTCAGCCAAGGCCCAGGTGAAACCTCAGAGGAATTAGACAGCCATGCAAGAGTGCTGCTTCCATGGTGAGCCTGATAATCAGTGCCAGGGTGATTGAGACAGATGCTGAGGATACCAAACACATAACAAAGCAGAAATCCGGAGGCTCCTAAGAGCTCATCACTGAAGTAGGCTTAAAAGATACTCACCATAGCTTAGAGAATCTTGCAGAAGAGGGTGTAGAAAGATTGAAAGAGCCACTGGCTGGGATATCTTACCTAGAGATCTTGCCTCCCATCAATAACTGACTGTTGTTCTCAGAACTCATAACCCACAGCCCCATGAAGAATAGCAGCAACTCTGCTGAGGATGGCTTTCAGCAGAATGGGGGCAGGGAGGAGGGAAAGATGGTAGCCACACATGATGTATCCATATAAAATGTCTCTTAATAAAAAATAAACAAACACATAAAAGCCAAACTGTAGCAATAACCAGCAAGAAAAAATCTGGATCTTCTTTAAGCTGCTTCTGGTTCCATATATTGTCCCAGGAATGAGAAAAGAACTGATGCATTTTTAAAAAATGAACTCTGAAATATTTAAGAGGTCAAGGACTAGTGTCTGAAATTTACTATGAGATAGATTAGAGAGCACATAGATTTGACAGATGGACTGACTGATGGATCTGTATGTAATAAAACACATGAAGTAATCATTTCCTATGGCTGGAACAGGAGAGCTTCACGAACATGATGGCTTAAATAACAGAAATGCACTCTCTAACAGTTCTAGAAGACAGAATTCTAAAATGTGTCTCTGGTGAGCATAACGCTTCTGCTCATGGTAAGATGCAGAACTTCCTTCTCTCTCACCATGTCCGCACATCTTCACACATCTCTTCCTCTTCACATGTAGTTCTCTCTAAAGATTTATTTTATTTATTTATTTATTACAGACAGAGAGAGGGAGTGGGGAAGAGAATGGGTGCTCCAGGGCCTCCAGCCACTGCAAATGAACTCCAGATGCATGTGCTACCATGTGCATCTGGCTTACCTGGAACCTGGAGAATCAAACCTGGGTCCTTAAGCTTCGCAGGCATGTGCATTAACCGCTAAGCCTACCTCTCCAGCCCCCACACCTAGTTCTTTTTATATGGCCAGTAGTGTTGGTGGAGTGAATGGCTCAGTCTCCTTTCTTATCATAACTGGTATCATTTGCAATGATCCTGTCTCTTACAGAGACTACTTTCTGAGGTAGTGAGAGTTAGAATTTCATCTTAGTTTTAGGGTGGACATCCTTCAATTTATGAAATCAGTTAAATATTGGTGACCAAATCCTGATTGCAGGCATGCACATGTACACTATGAAAAATTTTTAACTTGTTGAAAGTGTGAAATTTTGCATAACCATTTATTTTTTGACGTACATTAAAAATAAAAAAAAACATAATTCACTAAAAGCAGAGAAATAGCCAGGCTTGGTGGCACATACCTTTAATCCCAGGACTCGGGAAGCAGAAGTAGGAAGGTCACCATGAGTTTGAGGCCTCCCTGAGACTACATTGTGAATTATAGGTTAGCATGGGCTAGAGTGAGAGCCTATCTTGGAAAACCACATACACACACACACACACACACACACACACACACACACACAAAGCAGAGAAATAAAAGTAAAAGATCTTATTACAAAACTAAAGAAAATCAATGAAAGATACAAAAAATTTTAAAGCTAAAAACTGAATGAATAAATCTAGCAAAATTTAAAAATAGTATTTGTATATAAATAATATTCAAATCTATAAAGTGAAATTTGACAGAATGTTCAAGACTTTTACAACAATGAAAACCGAATATAGCAACAAGACTGTAAATACAACTTTTTAGGCAATAGCATGAAACAACAAAAAACTAACATGGTATAATTCTTGAATAAGGAATTATCATGATCTTAAATGATAAATATATTTGAAGCTTACATACATATCAAAAATAGAGCCACAGGCTGGAGAAATGGCTTAGGAGTTAAGATGTTTGCCTGCAAAGCCAAAAAACCCAGGTTTGATTCCCTAGTACTCATATATGCCAGATGCACGTGTTTCTGGAGTTCATTTGCAGTGGCTGAAGGCCCTGACAGGCCCATTCTCTCTCTCTCTCTCTTTCTCTCTCTCCTTCTATTCCTTTACCTTTCTCTCAAATAAATAAATTTTACAAATATTTTAAAAATATTAAAAAACATAGAGCCCACAACTGGAACTAAATGAAAGGGTCAATAAAATTCCAAGAATCATTTTGTTTGCATGATATTTTTTTGGTCACACTTTAGTTGAATTAGAAATAAATAATAATATTTTAAAAAACTGCCATCTACAAGCTCATTTCTCCCTTCCTCTGTGCTACATTTGGGAACAAACAACACTCAGTGAAATAACAATGAATTATGACAGAAAATAAAGTGAAATTGTTAAAATATTTAAATATAAGCTTTGACTTTATTAATATACTTTATTTCAGAGTTGGTAGATCAGTGCTAAAGCATTAATTAAAGGAAGTTCTTACTTGAATTTGAAAATCAAACTGACAGGCCAGTATTTCTACAATGACAGTACTGAGCCTGATTAACCAGCTACCCAGTGCGCTAGTAGCATAACCAAAAAAAATCATAAAACTAACCAGTAAGTTAGAGGCTTTTGGAAACATACAACAGAGTAGAGCATTGATTCAGGAAAATCTCCTAAATAAAAAAAAAAAAAAAAAAAAGAATACTGGGGACTGGAGAGATGGCTTAACAGTTAAGCTGCTTGCCTGTGAAACCTAAGGACCCAGGTTCAATTCCCCAGTTCCCACATAAGCCAGATGCACAAGAATTCATCTGCAGTGGCTGGAGACCCTGGTGTGCTCATTCTCTCTCTAATAAACAAGTAAATGAATAAAAAGAATGCTAAAGCTCTGTTTTGTGTCATGTTGCAGTCGCCTTCTCATTGATTAGGAAAGAAAGAAAGAAAGAAAGAAAGAAAGAAAGAAAGAAAGAAAGAAAGAAAGAAAGAAAGAAAGAAAGAAAGAAAGGAAGGAAGGAAGGAAGGAAGGAAGGAAGGAAGGAAGGAAGGAAGGAAGGAAGGAAGGAAGGAAGGAAGGAAGAAGGAAGGAAGGAAGGAAGGAAGGAAGGAAGGAAGGAAGGAAGGAAGGAAGGAAGGAAGGAAGGAAGGAGGGAAGGAAGGAAGGAAGAAAAACTCCTAAACAGAAGTAATCTATAGATGGAATGGTTCTATTTTGGCTTACCATCTTGAGGAGGGGTTCCTGGCAGTAGCAGCAAGATTCGCCCCCAATGACACACCTCCTCCAGCAGGGTTACAAGCAGGTACCCAAAACACACGAGACTGTGGGAGACCATTCTTTCAAACCACCACACGGCACAAGCAGGAGCTCCATGCCTCCCACAGCTCCAGGTTACAAGAATTCCAACATGTCCCAGAAAATCCTTCCCCGGCTTACACCCAGGACCCTGCAAGGGCACACCGTTAACTGTTGTGTTACTGTCTTTGCTCCCTGTTGAAAAGCTTTACCTCAATAGAGCCTTGCGTTTCTCTTCCCAATACCAACCTACTGAAGTGGGAAACTCAGTAGGGCAGGCCAAGAAAAATAGGGGCCAAGCATCTGCCTTTTCTGTTTCCTAGTATAGCAGGGTATAGTTGCCATGGCAGAGGTGAACTACTAAATATAGAAGCTGTTCTTGCACCTTTATTTTTTTTATTTTTTGGCTAATTAGAGAGCATTGGAAGCAAGAGTCTCTTCCTGTCCACCAGCTCAATGCAGTGTCCTGTGGCTTCTACTGACATAAAGTTAGGTCACAACCACAGAGAACTGCCAACCTCCACCTTATCTGAGGCAGAGAGAGAACTCCGGGCCTAATAGCAGGGAAGTGTGGGAAATGATAAGAAGCAGAGGGCATGACCTTGGTTGTATCTCTTTCTGCCCGAGTCCTCAGGTGCTGTAGAGTATAACATCCTACACGCCTATCCTACCCTGGGGATGGAAGTCCGTGTTTTCTCACCCTTTCGTCAGTCGTTGATTAGATCCTGTCTATACTAAGAGCAGAGGAGGATCCTCTCCTCCTCAGCGTTGCTTCCTAGGATCATTTTCTGGGACCGAGGATGCTCTGTGCTCTTAGGAGACAATATTCATAGAACCCAGAGGTTGAAAGCACCCAGCCTGAACAAGGCATCTGTAGAGATCACTGTAGAATTCATGAGAATCTGTCATTAGTGATGAAAGGTAAATGCATTAGTGAGAAAAACAAACAAGCAAACAAGCACTACTGGGCTAGAAATATGGCTCTGCCTTTAAGAGCGCTTCATGGGCATGTCTGAGGGCCCGAGGAGGCTGGATACCACTGGAGTGTGATGGCAGGATCCTGGTAAACAGCTGGGCTTGGCCTTTCATGCCTGTAACTCGAGTCCCATTTAGGAGCAGAGGCCTGAGAATGGCCAGAGCTCATGAAGAAAATGGCAAATTTTGGGAGCAGTAAGAGACTCCAGCTCAAATATCGATTGGCGGAAGAGTGATAAGATGTGTGGAACCCAATGCCACATCCTGCCATAAGCTGGTACATGGGGCACTGTAAGGACAAGAATAGATACACACGCACACACGCATGCACATGTGGACACACACACATCATATTGCACTCACACTCAAGGAAGAAACAGCAAGTACACTACTATTTCCACTGCATTTTGACTATCAAAGACTCAAAAGGAGATTTTAAAAATTAGTATGACATTAATAATTCCCAATGTAGAGGCAAGGTAATTATTACTGGGCAATGTCCTATGGAAGTATTGCTTTTAATGCCCAGGGCAAATTATGCATAGACTGCTCAAAGATAATAAACTATTTACAAACTTGGTTTTCACATTACTTAATATTTAATAACGTGAAAAGAGTTGACTGGATGTGCATGTTTCTGTGAGTAACTCAAAGGAAGTGATCCTGTTGTCCTGCTTCATTGCTTTGGAGTTTTAATGATAGTAAATTTTGCTGGCAAAATTTTACTAATGAGTTGATTGAGGTGTTGATGGCTTACATAGTCTTACATGTGTATGACACTTTCCTTCATCCAGCAATACCAGTACTTCCGTTTCATATATAGCACCATTATATTCATTCCTCATCTTGTCTTGCCTTCAACTTTCCATACTAAGATCCAGGAGAAATGGATTTAAACTCTGATGTAGGAATCCAAAGAGCCGTGGTAGGCAGACCCAAATCCTCACAATGAGGGACTGTATAGGTACTAGTGTTAGAATGGAGTCGCTGGTGAATATTACTTTTAAAGGCAATTGTATTTTTATTATTTATTTTTCCCAGAAATTGGTCTTAACGCAGCAGGATTTTATTGGATTCATCCATTTATATATCTCGCTTTACCCCTCTGAATTTTAACAAGTATTTTTGCATGAACTCCCAAGTACTTAATTAATATCTCAGACTCACAAATATGTTTTCAATTAATACTATTTAAAGCAATTCATTTTAAATAATGATTCAGCGAATTTATCACTGGCATTCACCAAATATGGAATTTGGGTTCTCCATTTTGATACAGTTTCATATAGTAAAAAACTCTTGGCATTTATTTCAGACTTAGGCTAAATTCATGTCTTGTAAAAATGGTTTTATGTCACTTTTATATTTACTAACAACATATTTAGAGCTTTCATTCTCATCAATATTATCTAGAGCTTAAAGAAATGGTGAACACCTATTACAAGTCCCATGTGACATCTGACATCTGAAATTTGAGGTCCTGGTTACGAGACTTTAGGCAAGTGCTTAACTGGTTTGACCCTAAATATTCTTCATAGAGATGTCTGTTATATTAGACAAAAGCTCTATCTGGTTCTTTCACATGGTGAAAGTTGGGATTTTCTCGGTCAGTATAACAACAAATGTAATGAATTTGTCTTGATGGATGACATGAATATACCAACACAGAACACACAAAGTTTGCAGGCAGGGAATCCCAGTGAGGGCTCCATCATATCTCAAGGATGTTACCAACAGTGTTTTTTTGTTGTTGTTGTTTTGTTTTGTTTTGTTTTATCTCTCTCCTCTGCTCAGACTTTGAGGCTGAAGTATTCCTAACTAGAGAATAGGAGAGACATTATGACCTCTGACAGATCTCCTAAAACAGCAAACATCTACCTTTCCAAAGTCTTATAATTCTCACTGCAGTTCTTATTGGACCTGTACTGGGAACTTTTTTGGAACTTTTTCCTGAGACAATCTAAGTTCCATGTGTTAATTAATTTAGATCAATCCAGGAGAAAATCAGAGTACTAATACCATACCAAAAACCTGAAGAACAGATTTGAAAATATGTCACTCTAGCAGTTATCTTCTTGTTGATGGGACAAAACACCTGGCCAGAAACAGCTTATGGTATGGATAGGTTTATTTCAGCTTGAGGGGAAGTTTCATCATGGTAGAGGAAGCATGCAAACCTGCTCACACCTTCAGACATCAGCAGTAGAGATAGGACAGCAAGATCTAGCTGAGCTGGAGCTGAAGATTCACTAGGCAAGATTAATCAACCCTGAGCTCCTCCCTCAAAGATACACCTCCTCCAGCAAGGCTCCACCTGCCAAAGGCTCTACCAGCTAGGGACCACGTGGGAGGTTTAATCACAAGCACTTGAGGGTATATGGGGGCGGCAATTTATATTCAAAGCACCACCTTCACCAATCAGAGAAGACTTAATCCTGGTAACATGAAGAAGCTTTTCCCCTACAAACCTCTTCTACGTGCAAGCAACCAGACATCCTTGTAGTGATTCAGCACTTAATTATAATTATTCTGAAAGCTGGGGAAAAAGATCCAGTGACAAAGATTTCAGGGCCTGAGAAACGTTCATATGGTATGCTCCTTGTATTTACTTATTTATTTATGTCTGCATTACTAAATATTGTTCTGACACAGAAGACCCAGGCTTGTTACCCACCCATGACCCAGAGCCCTCGGTCACCACGCACACTGAGAGGGGAGGTCTTTTTAGCATGGTAGTGGGGTGGTTTTTTATTTCACCATTATTGAATCTTTGGCCGTGGGACATGGTTATTTGCATTGGTATGACTTTCTTATAGAAAATGTGTTTTTATTATTTTGAAATACACTCTTTCTGAATTTAATATTTGTCTAGAAATACATTTCAGCTGGTATTAATACAGCCTCTTCAACATTGCCTTCCCACCTTTGCTGTTGGTGAAAATGTACTCTTTGTTGCTTAGAATTCCTCATTTCTAGAAAACACATTGCTCTATTGTCTGTATCTTTCCTTCTTCTCCTTTTGTCCCAACATTGTAAAGGAATACTAGACTATATATGGTGATCAATGTGATGTTTTGTTACATTTATGCATTTGTGAAAAGACTAAGACAAACTAATTAGCATTTCTACCATATTTCTTTTTATTTTTAACTTTTTTAGTAGCAATGCCTAAGATCTTCCCTCTCGGCAAGTTTCAAGGGTATAATGTGTTATATCTTTATAATATACTCTTAAATACAGTTTCTATCTTCTCTTTCTATACACTGAGAATCTTAGCATCTGATTGGAATACACTTATCAGAAACTCACAGTGCAATTATGTGTTCCTTTAGTATTCGTCTTTCAAGGGCTGGCGATGTAGCTCAGTTGGTGGAGTGCTTGTCAACCATTCAGAAGGCCATGGCTTTGATGCCTAGCACCACATACACTGGGATTCATGGCACATACCTATAATCTTAGCACTTGTAAGATGGAGGTAGAATCAAAAGTTTAAGACCATCCACACTGTATAGTGAATTTGAGCTACATGAAACACTGACTCAAAAAATTAATATATTTAAAAAAAAAGTGCGGGGCAGGGAGGGAGGGTATTACCATGGGATATTTTTTTACAACAAACTCGGGGGTTTTTTTTCACAATTTTTATATGAAAAAAAAACCCTGAGTTTGTTGTTTTATGTTATCATTTCCAGTTTTTTCCCTCCCTGTATAACTCCCTCCCTGGTGCCTTTGGTTATTGGGCCTATTTTCATTTTTAATGCATCCTTTGGGTTTTGAATATATACCTATTTTTAGCTGTCTCAGGAACCTCCTCGCTGATTTCTACAATGGCTGTACCCCAAGGTTTTGATCAGTTGTATTATCATCATCATTTCATTCTATGAATTTATTCACTTCCTTTTTGATTGCTTCAATGATCCATTGATCATTCAATAGTGTACTGTTTAGTCTTCATGAATTTCTGTATGCTCTGTAGGCTTTCTTGTTGCTGATTTGCAGTTTAATCCCATTGTGGTCAGATAAAGTACAAGGGATTGTTTCAATTTTCCTGTATTTGTTGAGATTTGCTTTGTGTCCTAATATATGATATATTTTAGAGAATGTTATATGTGCTGCTGAGAAAAATTTATATTATGCAGCATTTGGATGGAATGTTCTATAAATATCTGTTAGGTCCATTTGTTCCATGACATCATTTAATTCAGATGTCTCTCTGTTTATTTGCTAGGATGACCTGTCAATTGATGAGAGTGGTGTATTAAAGTCACCCACTATAATTTTGTTTCATATTATCTGTGACCTTAAGTCTAACAGTGTTTGATGAAACTGGGAGCCCCCATATTAAGTGCATATATGTTTATAATTGCAATGTACTCCTGTTGGAGTGTTCCTTTATTCAGCATAAAATGATCTTCTTTATCTTTCCCCACTATTGTTGGTTTGAAGTCTATCTTGTCAGATATTAGGATAGCAACTCCTGCTTGTTTCCTAGGCCCATTTGCTTGAATTACATTTCACATCCTTTCACCCTAAGACATTGTCTGTCTTTTATTGAGAGATGAGTTTCCTGGAGGCAACAAATGGCAGGATCCTGCTTTTTAATTCAGTTGGCAAGCCTGTGTCTTTTGGTTGGTGCATTGAGGTCAATGATATTAAGAGTTACTATTGAAAGGTATGCATTTATTCTCGCCATTTTTCTTGTTTGTAGTGTTTCCTGTTTTAACTGTAATTTGAGTGTGGATTATTTTTTTCTTATTTCCACCTCGGTGTGTTTTGTTTTCTCTTCAGCATGAAGAATTCTTTCAAGTATTTTTTGTAGAGCTGGTTTAGTTGTCATAAACTCCTTTGGCCTGTTTTTGTTGTGGAATGAACTTATTTATCAATCAATTTAGATAGATAGCATTGCTGGATAAAGTAATCTTGTTTGACCTTTGTTATCTTTCAGAACTTGGAATATATCACTCCAAGCCCTTCTGGCTTTTAAAGTTTGTATTGCATAATCTGCAGTTATTCTAATGGGCTTTTTGTCTCTAACTGCTTTCAACATATTTTCTTTGGTTTGCTTGTTTAGTAGCTTAATTATAAGATGGCAAGTAGAGGTTCTTTCCAAATTTTGTCTGTTTGGTGTTCTAAAAGATTCTTATATCTGCACTGGCATTTCTTTCCTAATCTGGGGAAATTTTTCTTCTATAATTTTGTTGAAAACCCTTTCCAAACCTCTGGATTGAAATTCTCTTCCTTCTATTATACCATTAACTCTTATGTTTAATCTTTACATAGTGTCCCAGATATCTTTAAACTCCCATTCATACCTTGCTATTAGCTTGTCTTTTTCTTTGTTGGACTGTATTAGGTCTGCTATCTGGTCTTTTAGTTTAGATATTCTGTTCTCTCCTTCATCCATTCCACTGGTGAGACTTTCCACAGAGTCTTTTATTTCATTGACTGTATTCTTCAGACCTAGAATTTCAGCCTGGTTTTCTTTAGTATTTCTATTTCCTTACGCATGTCTTATAGTGAACTTCTTATTTCGTTAAGCTGTTTTCCTGCAATCACTTTTTTACTTTAGAAAGTAAAGTTTGTTTTCTTCTTAAATTCCTTTGTTTTCTCCTTTGATTCCTTTCATTTCTTTGAGTACAGATATCATAATTTTTTAAAAATCTTTGCCAGGCATCTCATCTAAAACAGTCTCATTGGTGACCATTTCTGATGGATTTATAATTTTTGGTGGGACTGTATTGTCTTGATTCTTTGAGTTCTATATATTATACTGTTGCGACTTTTGCATCCTGAATTGATTTGATGCTTGGGTTTTCTACTTACCTGTAGTGCTCTTAGATGTTACAATCCACCTTTATATCTTTTCAGGATATGAATTGAAGGTGCCACGTGTAGCTCTTGTACCCCAATCCAGCCACAAAAGTAATCCTAAGTGTTGAGTTTGCTTACTAAGCAAGTATTCTATTGGACTGGGTGGCACAATTTACTGGCAAATTCTAAACTTCAACTGAGCAACATACACATTCAATAAAAACCAGCACAAAGTATGCAATTATGGGGATTAAAACAAACACATTGTCATATAACACCAAAATCCCTAAGTGTGTGCTGTTCTACACCCTTAATCTTGCCAGCTGGGAGGTAGAGATTTCTGTTCTGAATTGTGTTCCAGGTCAGCCTAGATCTGGGATCACACCCTGCCCCCAGTAATGACAGAAGCAAAAGCAAAGGCTCTATAAATATGAAAGCATCAAAGGCAACAATATTCAACCCCCTTATACAGGTCATTTGAAAATAGTAAAGCCAACCAAGAATATGTAACCCATAACCTGCCCTGACAAGGAAAGGGAGATTACCTCTTCCAATGCAGGCCTATGTACCTGGTTTTATTTCTTTTTTTTTGGTGGGGGGGGGTCGTCAGTCTGTCTACCTTGACCCCTCCGCGTTGTGCTGTGGAGCGGGTGCTCTGACCAGCTGTGTTGGCAGAGCCGCCACTGGGGGCTGAATGCTGGACTTCCGCAGTTCTGATGGTGGGGGACGGGAGTGGTCAGACTTCTGGAGTTTCTCACACCGTTCCACCTGTGTCCCTCTCAGTAGCTCCTTAGCTGATCTTCGGATTTCTTCACAAGAAGGCTGATGAGGTTGGAAAATCCCCTTATTTGGTCTCTGCGACTGCCACTGCTTGGCAAACCTAGAGGGGGATGGGGTGGGCAGTGCCAGGAGGGTGCACAGATTGTGCGGATTGGCAGGCCACATGCGTCCCAGTGGGATTCTGGTTGTTTTCCTCGTTTCTGATGGATCTTGGTCCCTCTGGCTTCTCCACTATGTCTAAGAATAACCTATACTTCTTCACTTTTCAGAAGAAGAGTGTGTTTTGCTGGAGTTTTGTTTAAATCCCTCCCTAGGCTGGTTAGGCATGGCTCCTATGCTGCCATCTTACCCAGAAGTCTCTGAAATAAATTCTTATTGGATATAAACTTCTAGCTTACCACTAACCTCCATGGAATGTCCACGGACCTTAAGACTCTCAGTCCCTGTGGGTTACATGTCAGACTTTTCAGCCTACATTGAAGAATTTTTACATTTTTAATTTTTAAAAGTTCAATTATCATGCATCTAAGCTTTTAAGAATGTGTATTCATCTATTCAGGCCTTTTTTTAAAACCATGAATTCTATTCATGGATTACAAAAAGTTAGAAAAATTATTGATAACATTTTTGTTTTTCTGCAGTACTCTTTCCACATAATAATTATACATATTTAAAAATTTAAAGTTGGGCTGGAGAGATGGCTTAGCGGTTAAGTGCTTGCCTGTGAAGCCTAAGGACCCCGGTTCGAGGCTCGGTTCCCCAGGTCCCACGTTAGCCAGATGCACAAGGGGGCGCAAGCGTCTGGAGTTCGTTTGCAGAGGCTGGAAGCCCTGGCGCGCCCATTCTCTCTGTCTTTCTCTCTGTGTCTGTCACTCTCAAATAAATAAATAAATAAATAAATAAATAAATAAATAAATAAATATAATAAAAAAAAATAAAAATTTAAAGTTATCTCCCCTCATCCTGAGCTTCATTCATTTGTTTCTATGATTCCTTTCATTGTTTTTCATATTAAATAACTCCCATTTATTATCTTTTCTGGCTCACATTCTAGGAATGATCTCAATAAAATTTTTATTGAACCTGCTGTGATTTCAGGTCTACAATTTTTATTTCATTCATGTTGAATATCTTCTGTTTGTGTGCATAGATTTCCATGTTTAGGATTTTCAGGTACATTTTTTATTTCACTAATATAGCAGCTGCTTTCAAATCTTTGTCTATCAAATGCAGCATTTAAATTCTTTATGGCTATACTTCTTGGAGGATTGTTTTTACAATTAAGACCAAGCCAAATACTTTTTTTTTTAATCTATGTGTTTTAAATAATTCTGATATGTTTCTGGAATGATTTTACTGTTCTGATGGGGAGAATTCAAATTCTGTTACATTTTATTGAACAGTTTTTTTTTTTTTTTTTTTTTTTTTAAGATTGATGATTTAGTGCACCATTGATTTGTTTTTGCCCAAGCTTAAGACTGTCTCTGTAGTCACAATTAAATTCCCACTTCTGGTCTTTTATTCCTTAAGCAATATTTGACATGACCTTACATATGTGTTATTTGTTTGACATGTGGTTATTTGGACAGAGTTTATGCATAGATTTTAGTGTTTCCTCTGTATCTGTTTTCTGAAGTATCAAACCACTTTTCAGTACTTGTGACTATCTGCTGTTAACTTCTTGTTTTTCAGATCAGAGAGACAGTATGTTTTCCATTAAAGCTCTGGACAGTTTTGTTTTTTTTTTTCCCTCCCCACTGCTAAGTGCATCCTATTCTTAGAATAAAACTTGTAGAGACTGAGAAATCATGTTGGGGCAACTTTTCTTTTTCTTGTCAACATTTTGCAATATTTATCTGCTTTTTCCACTTTGCGGAAGTGTCTGGAAATCATTTAAAAAATATTTCTATAGAGTTTAAACTTTTGGTTTAAGCTACAATACATAAAGAGCTTGAACATTATAATTTCCATTCATACAACACAAAAAAGAGAGGTAAATTGAAAAGAACACATTTTACCTGGCTCTGACAGATGAGTAAAGGTGATGAATAGATTACTATCCAGAAACCTGGAGATACCTGCTTCTTCAGAAAGACACAAGAACCAGAGCCAATAACTATAAGGATAAGTTTCAGGAGCCATGAACTGTTGGGAACATATACATGCTATTTTGGTGAGCATGTGAATGCTGTAAGCAGATTAACATAATGGGGGAAAGACTAGATAGTACAGTAACATGAGGGTTTCCACACACCTTTTCTGGGCTTTCTGTCAAAAACTACACCAACTCCTCAAAAAAGAAAAAAAATTAACAGTATTTCCTTAAGTTAAAAATCTACAAGGTGGGCCGCGGAGATGGCTCAGCAATTAAGACGCCTGTCTGCAAGGCCTAATGACCTGAATTTGATTCCCTAGTACTCATGTAAAGTAAGATACAGAAAGTGGCACATGCATCTGGATCTCATTCGCAGGCCCTGGAGCACCTATTCTCTCTCTCTTGCTCTCTCTCTTTCCCCTTGAAAATAAAATAAAATCTACAAGGCGTCTCACTCTCCAGGTCTCTGTAATCTGTGGGCCCACCATATATACCCATCCGTAGAGGATGAATTTTAAGAAAATTGCTCAGGATTACATCATTCAGCAGCAAGTGATGAAAGGAAGAAGAAAAATACATTACATGATCAGGATGGATAGTTACATATAAGAAATACACAAGGAGCTGGAAGGATTGCTAAGTGTTTAAGGCACTTGTCTGCAAAGCTGCCAAAGGACCAGGTTCAATGCCCCAGGACCCATGTGAGCCAGATGCCTAAGGTGGCGTATGCGTCTGGAGTTTGTTGACAGCAGCTGGAGGCCCTGGCATGCCCTCCCTCTCTCTCTTTGTCTCTCCCTCTCCCTCTCTGCCTCTTTCTCTCTGTCAAATAAATAAATAAATATACAACCTTAAATAAAATAATTGAATCAGAAGGTCAAGAACTTTCCCCTCAGCCACATACTGTCAATCATATCAAGTCTTAATTGTAGAGTTGACTATAGATGAAAGAAACCTAAAACAGAGTCTTAAGTATTTCTAAACAATCTAACTCAAATATTTTATAAGTGTTGTAATCAACAAGGTAATCAAAATGACTATGCTAATGATGCTAAGGGACTTAAAAAGATATGTAGAGAATAGGTAATAACAAATGAATAATGCAGTCAGAAAGATGTAAACCCCAAGTATCAAACGGAAATATTTGAAAAATAACCCACACTAACATAAATAAAGATTGTTCCTTAGGGCTGGAAAGATGGCTTTGCAGTTAGAGCACTTGCCTGTGAAGCATGAGAACCCAAGTTCAACTCCCAGAGCCCATTTAAGCCAGATGCACAAGGAAATATGTGCGCAAAAGGTGGCACACATGTCTGGAAATAGACTGAAGTAGCTAGATGCCCTGGCATGCCAATTCTCTCTACATCTCTCTCTCTCTCTCTATCTATCTTGCTCTTGCCCTCTCATTCATTAAACAACAACAACAACAGATCTTTAAAAGATTATTTCTCTAGTGACTATCTTAATTAAGACTTAGAAAAGACTCAATAGGCATGAAACTTGGCCCAGAATAACTTCTCAAGCTGAAATAAAAGTAGGAAAAAAAAAAGAATTTACAGGGAAGAGCAGAACCTTCAATAACTAACAGACAGTATTAAAAAGCATAATACATATGGAATTTAAATAGCAACTAGAATAATGGATAGGAAAAACTAGCTTATAAGTGCTTTACAATCAATTTCCATTAATTATTGAAAGCAAACAAACAGGCTGGAGAGATGGCTTAGTGGTTAAGCACTTGCCTGTGAAGCCTCAGGACCCCGGTTCGAGGCTCAATTCCCCAGGTCCCATGTTAGCCAGGTGCACGAGGGGGTTCACACATCTGGAGTTCGTCTGCAGTGGCTGGAGGCCCTGGCGCACCCATTCTCTCTGTCTCTCTATTTGCCTCTTTCTCTCTCTGTCTGTCACTCTCAAATAAATAAATAAATATGATAAACAAAAAAAGAAAGCAAACAAACAAAAATTTGCCAATGTATATCACAACCTGTGATAAACTAATGTGAAAAAAGTATTCATTTAACTTAAGAAAAATATACTAATAATTAGAATTACTGTAGACTTCTCAACAGACAACATGTAAGTAAAAAAATGATTTTTAAGCCGAATTAAGAAAAATAACAGTATAATAATTATTATTATTATTATTATTTTTGAAGAGGCATCTCACTCTAGCGCAGGCAGACCTGGAATTCACTATGCAGTCTCAGATTGGCCTCAAACTCATAGCGATCTGATCCTCCTACCTCTGCCTCCCAGTGCTGGGATTCAAGGCATGTGCCACTTTTCTGTTGTGGTATTGAAATTATCATTCAAAAGTACATAAGGAGAAGAAAAAGGATTCTTTAAAAACCAAAAACTTGGTGTGTTAACATATGCCTAAAATCCCAGTACTCGGGAAGTGGAAGAGGAAGAATTAAGAGCTGGAGGTCAGCATCAGTGGCCGAATGGGAGTGAGGTCGGCCTGCGGTGCATAAGACATTCTCTCAAAAATTAATAAATGTCTTCTCTTTTTCCTCTATTTCTCTATGCCAGCAAATAAATAAAGAAATAAAATATCTTTATAAAGAAATTAATAAATACCAAAATGAACAAAAGCCAGTGGGATCCCTTATTAGGAAACTGACCTTAGGGTAAATGTCAAAGAAAAATTTTCAGGTAAAGTAAAAACATAGAAAATAAATTGGGAATCTTTCAAAGTGCTAGAAAATGCATAAAGAAAAGTAAGGTAAGATCTTCTTTGATTCCTATTTTCAATTCACATAAAAGATAAGTGTCTATTTAGACAGCAATGATAACTATGTGTTGAGTGGGTAGAGCATATGGATAAGTGAAATGAAAATTGTCATTTCATAAGTGATAGGAGGAAGAAATTGAAAAGAGATTAATCATAAGACTTCCTTAAAGGTAGAAGACTGTTGCTGAAATTGAACTTAAATTATTTTTAAAGATATACATTTAAATCTCATCTTTAAGAGATATAATAAAGGGGAATTTCTCTGAGAGAAGTCAAAAGAATCCATAATATGCATAAACTGAACAGGATCTTAAAACATATAAACAAATTCAAGCAAAAGTTAAAGGAGAAATAAGCAAATCCATTGCAGTAGCATTTTCATTATTGACCATTCAAGTAGTGTCAAAACTAGTAGACTGATCTAAAGAGCCTTCCCAAATACCTCCAATTAATTGACACAATACCCCAATTCAACACCAGTGGAAAAACATTCTGGCTAAGTGCCTGTAGAACATTTATCAAGAGGGAGTCCATTCTGAACCATTAGATCCAGCCTAATAAATACAAAATAATTGGCGCTGTTCAAAGTACACTCTTAGATCACAGTGGATTTATACTAGGAGTTAATATTGAAAAATAGATGGAATTCCCCAAAAGGCTTGAGAATCAAGCCATGGATCTCTCAAGGAGCCATGAGTGACATAGGGTTCACAAAGGTTGCAGGTGCCAAAGGAAAGAAGCAGAGCCAAATGTGATCAATTAACACAAGATAAGCTAAGTGTACGTGAAAAAGTATTTACCACTTACATGGCTGAAACCACAATTTGAATTAAAGCCAAATCACATGATAGTCCTGAAAATGATATGTAAAATTTCATGGCCAAGTCAGTCCTTTCTAGATGGACTTCAAATTATAATATACATGCACTATAAGTTATGTTCCCAGTTCCATTTGCTTCAAAATATTTAGAAATTTATCTTAAGTATTCATTTAACTATCTTAGTAATCATCCTAGTAGATAATTTAGGCGTGTCTGTATTTAGATGTGTGATGTAATTTTTAAAAATTAACACTACGAGGCTGAGGAAATCACTTGGTGGTTAAGTGTTTCCTTTATTTCCTTTTGCAAAAAGCCTGCCAGCCTATGAGCAGCCACGTAAAGCCAGATGCGCTAAGTAGCACACAAGCATCTGGAATTTTCTAGGGATATCCATTCTTTCTCTCATGTGCACTCTCTCTCTCTCTCACTCTCTCCCTTGAAAATAAGTAAGTAAATAATACTATCGGTCAATCATAACTTATTCATGCACTTCAGTGCTAGGTATCTCAATGACTCAGTGCCATTTTTAGAAGTTTTAAATATGTATTTATTTATATATATGCAAGCACCCACATATTAATATATTTATTTATATAAATATATACTTATTCATATATATATGCATATATATATATATATATATATATATATATATATATAGAGAGAGAGAGAGAGAGAGAGAGAGAGAGAGAGAGAGATATTTTGTATATCATTTGAGTAACATCTGTCTGGTAATTTGCCTATTTTTGTTGGATGATTTTTAGTTTTCACTTTTCTGAGTCATTCTAGATATTAACCCAATAAGATGAATATTGAAATATGAAATTGGCAGCAATTTTCTCCCATTCTGTAGGCTGTCCACTCTCCTGATAGTTTCCTTTGATATGCAGAGCCTTTCAACTTTATGAACACCCATGCATTATTCCTTGTTAATGTTTCTAGTTATATTAGAATAATTTTTTAAAAAGAAAAATACCTTTGCTTACACCTATGTCTAAAAGAATGTTTTCATCTTGCTAGTTTAATCTTACAGTAAGAAATTAGTTTAAAATTGATTTTTGTATAGGATAAGAAATATGGATTTACATATATTCTTCTACATGTGAGAACCAATTTTTCTATCAACATTTTTTAAAGATGTTGTTTTTTCCTCTAATGTGTGTAAATATGTGTGTGTGTTTATGTGTATGACTTATGTTCATGTACATGACGCAGCTTATGTGTAGAGTCTGAGGACAACCTCAGTGTTTGCTCTTTCTTCCACTTTTGCTTGATACAGAGTCACCCCATCCCTCCCCACCCCACCCCATTTTGCAGCTCCATGGGCACCAGTCTAACTGGCCCTAAGAAGTTATTGATTCTATTGGTTCTGCCTTCTCTTGCCATAGTTGTGCTGGAATTGCACGTGTGCACACCACTTGCATCCAGATTACAAGGATGCCGGGGAAGTTAAACTCAGGTTGGCAGGCTTGAAAGCAAGTGCTTTTAGCCTCCGAGTCATCTCTACAGCCCCTCTAATTAAATGACTTTGTCATTTGTAACTGTGTGGTTTTATTTCTTGGTCTTCTGTTCTATGTAATTGGTCCTTAGTGAAGGCAAAGTCAGATATGTTAAGAATGCAAAGGGCTGTCTCCTTCATGGGCTATACCATACCTGTGTGTGCACTGCATTTCCACTTGTTTTGTTTGGTTCCCACCTCAAAGGACGGATCCATTAAACATAGCATTAGCTAAAAATTCAAATCAGTTTTATCATATATATATGTGTGTGTGTGTGTGTGTGTGTGTGTGTGTGTAACTACTTCTGGTCTACTGGGTACTCTTAGTACTTCTCAAGAAAATAATAATTAAAAGGAAAGTTATAATGGAAATTTCAGACAGTTCTCCTATGATGAGTCAACAGTTAATTTAGTTTCTCATTTTTTTCAATTACATTGGTGTTGGCTATAAAATGTATGACATGAAATAAATACTAGAACTTTCTATTAAGAGATTCAGCTATGTTTGAGAGTATAGTTTAAGATATAACCAAAAGCAGAAGTCAAGGCATCAATTATTTGGAGGGGAAATAAATGTCTTATGAGTGGCATGCGTGAGAAAAAAGACCATGTAGCAGGTCTGATTAATCCAAGTAAAAAGTCTTACAGTGGGAGAAAATCGGAGAGCTACTATTGATTGGTTGATTCCTTTATTCAAGAAATGCTAAATTTTTGTTGTGGGCCTAATCCCAGAGCAGTTGAAGTATTGCCAAACAAAGCATTTAGTAATACGAGTTTCTCTGAGACTTATACACCAAGGTGGAGAGTGTTCTGCACATTAAAATGTGTATTTTGAGGACTGGAAAGTCCAGATTAAGAACGTGGGAAAGACTGTTGTAGAAGGGATCTGATTTGATGTTGGACTGTCAGGGTAACTCCTCACTTCATGGGTTACTTTTGATTAAAACTTACTACAAATAAGGGAATAGAGGCTGGAGAGATTCCACAGTGGTTAAAGGCAATTGTTTGTAAAGCCTGAATGCCAGGTTTGATTCTCCACTACCAACATAAACTCAAATACACAAAGTGGTGGGCACATGCATCCGGAGTTTGTGTGCAATGGCAAGCAGGCCTGGTGCACCCATATACACATTCTCTCTCTTTCTCTATTTTTTTCTCTCTCCCTCCCTCTCTCTCTCTCCTATACTTGTGAAACATGAAACCGGCTTCCTGCTATCTCTTCCTGATTAAAATGGACCCTACCCTCCTGGAACTATAAGCCAAAACCAACTCTTTCCCTCACTGTCACTTCTAGGCAGGTGGTACCTGTTCACAGCAATAAGAAACTACATGATAGCATATATCTAATTTCCATACATTTTGAAGAGTACAGTATTGTGTGGTTAACACTCATCATTTACACTCCAGTGGTTGCTATGGTCTCCAAAGTTTCATTTCATCACCCATTAGTTGCTGACAAACACCTGACCCTGATGGTGTCAATTGATATGTGTATGTATTAGTATCTATCCTTTGTGACTGTCTGACAACTTGACCATGTTATTGTACATAATAAAATTGTATTACTTTTATGGCAGACTAACATTCTGTTCTATTCTGCATGCTGTAGTTGCCCCCCCCCCCCAATAATTTCTCAATAGACACTTTAGCCATTCTACATTTGGCTCTTGTAACAATGCTGCCTTGGATATAAGTTCAGAGAATCTTTATATATATGTATATAAATTTTTGAATAATAGGAAGTATACTGTGGCTACAGTGAGTGGGTAAGAAGGAGAGTAGTATAATTAATGAGTGTGAAACCAGAGAAGTATTTCTTCACTGTAATGGAGGATGCTCTGACATGCATATTTTGCCATCATAACATGCTTTTGATTATGATGACAGCTGAGCAGATTCCATTTAGAAACTGACGCTAATCACACATGTGCTTGGCAGTGCATGTTCTTCTTTGGTGTGTCCACGGTGTTCTATGTTGACTTCATGGAATCCTTTCTTGTCTCCACATTGACTTCTCCCTGGTTTCCAGTATCTTCATACATAGCTTCCTTATCTTAGCAGTGTTACCATTTCCCCTTCACTTTAATCACTTTAAAGTGTTTAAATGTTGAAAGTCTTCAATGGACCTCCCTTATATCAGATTGTCTATGTATAGACCCATGTGCTTCCTTACTCAACTTTTATCTTTTGATCATGCTATGCATTCCCCATCTGTACCATTACCCTTTATGCTTTAGGTCTCTTGAGTGCAAGATTTGGCCTCAGTTAAAGACATTCTACTGTACTCAGTCCAAATCAGTACAAATATTCTTGAACAGACAAAACATTGTTTTGCTTTGAAAGTAGTGATGACATGTCTGGAGAGATGGCTCCGTGGGTAAAGTATTTGCTGTGAGAACATGAGGACCTGAGTTCTGATCCCTGGCGCCTACATTAAAATGATGTGTGGAGTGGTATGCACCTATAGTCCCAGCACAGGGGAAGTAGGGATAGGAGGAACCCAAAGTTGTTGGCTGTCTTGTCTAGCCAAAGAAGTGAGCTCTAGATTCAGTGCAAGATACTGTCTCAAAACCAACTGGGTGGGGAGCAACTGAGCAAGGCACCTCATGTCAACCCCTGGCCTCCACATGTACCCACACCCACACACACACACACCCTCCATTCCTCCCTCCACACACCCATACACACCCACACCCACACATGGGAGTTCACATATGCATCGTATTTACATGTATGCAAAAATAGTGATTACCATGATACGTTTGACAATAAATTTCTCAAAATTGTATTTTATAATTGAGCCCTCTACTTTGAAAGTGGGAACAAAGTTAAATTTAAATTACATTGAATTAGCATTAATTTAACTTGAGAAATACAGTATATAAAGAAGAAGAAATGCAACTTAAACACTAAGAACAATCGAACAACATATCAAGAAAAGAAAAGCCAATTGCTCTTACTATGAAGAATCTCATTCTTCCATGCACTTATCCAAAGTACAAAACTCTACTTGAGAAATGGAAATTAAGCTGTTGATTAGCTTCTAATATGATAGCCACATTTCTTGTGTGTTCAAAATAGACCCTACGTTTTACTGAATACTTCTATTTCCAGATTGCTACCACTATTCTTTGTTTGAAGTACTTAAGTCTTTAATTTGCATAGATAAGATGTTCATAAAATGATGTCTGGGGAAGAATAAAATAGCTCCTATATTTTTGTAATAAATTGGAATGGTTCATATGAAACTCACTCTATCTTAATAGTTACTTCATTTCCTGCTATCAGCATTTTAAGATACATTAATATAGTCTTGTTGGTTAACATTGATAAGTGGTTTCCTAATAATTAAAGCAAGTGTGTTTCTGTTAGTTAAATATAAATGATTTTCACTTTCTCCCATGACATGTTAAATATGAACATAAGAGTTAGATAAATGACAGATAGAAAGTTGTTTTCAAACATTAACCTGTTTAGAATGTCTTAATGTGACTCACCTTGCTATAAACTTTGTTTGCATTGCATATACATTTCAGGTATGTAAATTCCAATAGTATACATTGAAATATTATGTTATATTTGTATTAGCCTCTGTCTTGTCTTTTCCCCACTGTGAATGTGGCATATAGTTTAACTCACTTTTGAACATATGTCCTTGGATTCCTTTCCATTTTGTTAGGGCTGAACTGATGACATAAGTTAAGGGCTTCTGTAAGGTTTGTCTGAACTACTACAAAGAGACATCCAATTTCTATATGTTGATTTCTAATCACTGTCTCAAAGTAAGTGGATAGTTTTCTAATACCAATTCTGGAAACAGTAGGATGTAAGTAGAATCCACTGGCAATATGTCACCAGAGATATTTCTAAAATTCTTAAATGGTCAGGGAATGGGAGGAGTGCTGTGGGTAAATGTCTTCTGGACAGGACGTAGCCAATGCATTCATGACTTCACAGAGCTGCAGTTACTTGTCCAAGTCCTGCACATGATTGCTCCTATCAGTGTTCTGTCATGGATGGTGGAAGAGGGCATGAGGCCCTTATTCCTCCCTGAGGAGCCATTTGTGGTCAAATGTCATTGGAGTTGGGGGAAACATTTGTGAAGTTGCATGTGTGAATGTGTGATGAAAAGTAACTCCCACTCATTATCATATAAGTAACCTTATTGAAACACAGTGGGAAAACACACACACACACACATGCATGCATACAGAGAGAGAGACAGAGAGGAAGACATTAAGGTAAAAGACGGACACACTGGAAAGAGATAGTAAGGAAGAGGTAAATAGAAGATAACAGTGAGAGATGATCATGGTCAAAGTATATTATGTACATGTATAAAAATTGTCAATAAACAAAATAAAGGCCTAGTATGCACAAACTGTTGCCTAATGTCACTTGTAATTCTCAAAATTCCACTTACATAATTTGTCTGAGTAGACAGAAGTGTTCATTGCATATGGATTTCACTTGCATGAGGAAAAATAATGACAGAATATCCAACAGAGGAGTGTTGTGTGTCTGTGAGTGTCTTTACATTTGAGCTGAGTATGTTTACCAAGTGATAAAGATAATCCAAGCATCAAAAGGATCATTCCTGATCCACTCAGTCCACTTCACAATACACACCTAGAATCTGGATACAAAGAGAAACTTACACAAGCCTGTGAGCCTTACCAAATTCCTTATCAACCTTGGGATGTTATCAGATGCAAACCACAAACCTCATATATAGACATTAAAAAAATTCTACTGTTTGGCTAGCGAGATTACTTAGTGGTTAAGGCACTTGCTTATGAAGCCTGAAGACCTATGTCCTGCTCTCCAGATCCCACATAAGCCAGACACACAAGGTAATGCAGATGCTCAAGGTCACACGTGCACACAGGTGGCACGCATGTCTGGAGTTTGATTACAGTGGCTGGAGTCCCTGATTTGCCAATTCTCTGTCATCTCTCTCTCTCACTTTGTTTCTCTCTCTCCCTCCCTGCTTCTCATAAAAAACAGGGTGGGGGCAGATCTGTTGGGCTAGCCTCAAAAAATTTTACTGTAAATTCATCAGAATAACTGAATTGAACTGAAAATATCACATAAATTATAAATATAAGATCTGAGGACTGTTCATACGCTAGTGGTGGGGATGAAAATTGCCAGAACAAACCTTTGAAAGAAATGATTGTCATTTCCTTTCTAATATATGTATACATATATATTATATATATAATATATATATATATATATACATATATATTCAGTAGAAGATATATATTTATATCATCCTGATCCTAGAATGAAACACTTGGCAATGTAACCAAAGTAAATCAAATGTTTATGTGCCAAAATGACACCTCTAAGTATACTCATAGTCACTAAAGAGGGTAAATTCTCACTATGGAATGTGAGTAAATTCTGACATATTTTAATAGAATAATACACAGTAATGACTAATGCAAAACTTTAAAGCACTCAGTGGTTCAGAAAAAATTCTTCAGAAAAAATATTTGGTTACAGAATTCAAATATAAGGCCAGGTGTGGTGGCACACGCCTTTAATCCCAGCACTTGGGAAGCAGAGGTAGCAGGATCATCATGAGTTTGAGGCCACCCTGAGACTCCGTAGTGAATTCCAGGTCAGCCTGGGATAGAGTGAGACCATGCCTTGACCCCCCCAAAAAAAAATTCAAATATACAGCATTTTTTTACATTATTCTATTAAAAAAAAAAAAATCTGGCAGAATTAATCCCAGATGATAAAATTTATTGCAGCCACAATTCTGAAGTGCATAATATGGCCATGTAATCTATATTCCCAGCAAGCAGGATGGAACTATGGGGTCCAGCAGATTGGTATGATTATAAGCTGGACAGTCATGCCTGTGTCCAACAGGAATAGACTCTCCTGGACTCAGGTAAGGTGAGTGAAGTGCCAGTGGAATGCAAGTAATAGCAGAGGGAGGAAGTGTAGCAATTTACAGCAGGAAAATAGTATCAGACTCTAAGTGAACCCAGAACTCTGGAGCCAGAGATAGGAGGATTGCTGTGAATTATAGGCCAGCCTGAGACTACAGAGCCAGTTACAGGTCAGCTTGGGCTACGGTGAGACCCTACCTTGAAAGAAATAAAGAAGATAAAAGAAAATGAGCATAGGACAATATCACCAAACCTTCAGCGCTGGAGAGATGACTTAGTGGTTAAGGGGTTTGCCTGTGAAGCCTAAACACGCATGTTCAAATCTCCAGGTCCCATGTAGCCAGATGCAGTGACACAAGCATACAGTGTCACACTTGTACACAGGAGGGCACGCGTGTCTGGAGTTGGTGTGCAGCAGGCTAAAGGTCCAGGCATGCCCATTCTCTTTTTCCTTCTCTCTCTGTCTGCCTCTCCCCCTACCCCTCAAAATAAGTAAGTAAGTAAATAAATAAAAACTTCAGAGCCAGGAAGTACCTGCCAATAAAGCTGAGTCATGTGGACAATGATCACTCCTCTGCTCTTGGTTAAGAAGGGCTTCAGTTCCCTCTGGTTACTTTCTGTTTTGCGGACTTTCTGATGTTTAAGACAAGTTACCTGCATATCTCTGTAGTGTATAACACTGCAACGATGTGTATTCAAGTGCCTCCATAGAGGCAGGTTCGGTGATGACCTCATCGTCATATTGAATTCAGCATCCCCCGCAGACCATTCTCAGTGTTTGCATTCCAAGTTATCCTTCTGCGTCACTGAGAATGAAGGGCAATGAATCAGATAGTCATGTGGTACAAACACGGAATCCTGAGATGTTGCTGGCATGATAACTGTAAACTGAAACAGGCCCTGTCTGGCACAATGTTAAGATCTACCTGGATATCTGGTTTAAGTCATATGTCTTAGTCAACAGCTTCCCCATCCTTTATCTCTGGAGTGACTATTCATAGGATGGAGCCTGGATTAATCCAGGTTTGTAACAGTTCTCTGCATGCATTTGTTTCGTTTTGCTCTCAAATGTACTTTAGGGGAGAATTTATGATTTTTCATCTTTGCACTTGTCATGTATTCAACAACAACAACAAAATATTGCTGGATAACTATGGGAAATGCCTATATATGTCAGGTTATCTTGAGAGTTTCATGAAGTAGAAATTTAACATGGATGACTAATACACAAAAAGAGTGCTAACTTGATAGGTCACGACCCAGCTGGGAAGGCAGCTGGACAGAGCAATAGATGAAAGGGGCAGAAAAGAAAAAGAGAGAGAGAGAAAGAGGACATTCATGGGCAGCTAGAAGGAGAATTTATTAGTTAAATAGATCTTAATCTAAGAACTTTAAAAAAAAATCTCTTAGACACTTCAACTTACACTAGGTAAAATTAATGACCAGCCCATAGCCATTCATTTATCTCTTTTCAAAAACAGGTAATTACACCATCAAGTTCAGGTCACGAAGCCTGTTAAGTAGAGTTTATCTGGGGATGGAGGTGTGGAACAAAGCAAAACCCATCTATCATGTAAAGCTATATTAAGAAAGTAAAGCCCTTGCCATAGGTATGTGCTTTATCAGCACGACTCACACTTTTTTTTTTTAACAAACCATTTTTAGCTACAAAGTCTCTTCTTTTAATTGAAACCCAATATGTGCTTATTGCTGATACATGTTAAAAATCTTGCTTATCCAGTGTATAAATCTCTCTCCAAAGCCAATAGTCCTACATTGTTTGTTTCCTAATTAGCACAGACACTCTATGAAAAATGCAAGAAACAGCTGCTAGGTGGAGTTTGCTATCCGTTTTAATTGATTCTTCTTGTCCTGGATAGTCCAGAGGCTCTGCTGTTTTGGATTGTTATGAAGACTCTTTTAATGAACAAAATTTCCAGGTGCTTTAGACATCATACCAATTTCGAAGCATTTTGAGTAAGTTCTCATAGCATTTGGTGGCAGTGTTGAATAGAACTGGTCATGAATTTTTGTCTGGAATGACCTAGTACTTCACATGAAGCCACACGGTCTCAGAAGAGTCATGACCCCGGGGTCAAAGGAGTAATTGCAAAATGTGCTTTAGGGTATGAGATCCTTTTTACCACCACCACCAACAACAACACATGATTAAGAAATCTTCAGCAGAGATAAAAGACTACATGTCGATTCACCTGTAGAATATTGTCAAAGTCTCTGTGGTTGTTTATGTTTATTGCCAGTTTGACAGGACCCAGAATAGAAAAGGAACCTTGGGTACATCCGTGAGGATGATCAAGTCTAGGTTAACTGAGGTGGGAAGAGCCATCTTAACTGTGGGTAGCATTGGTGAGTCAATCAGACAGGACCTAGAAGCACCTGTGAGGGATTATGTAGATGAGATCAGCCTCTGCGGGTCCTGGGCTGTGTAAAAAGCTGAGAGTTTGAGCCAGGCATGGTGGCACACACCTTTAATCCCAGCACTTGGGAGCCAGGGGTAGGAGGATCACCATGAGTTGGAGGCCACCCTGAGATTACATAGGGAATTCCAGGTCAGCCTGGACTAGAGTGAAAACCTACCCTGGAAAAAGAAAAAAAAAAAAAAAAAAAAAAAAGCTAAGAGCTGGCTGAGCCCCAGCATTCATGACTCTTTCCTCACTCGCGGTGGACTGCATGTGGTCATCTGCTTTGGCTGTCGTACCTTCCCATCTCTGATGTACTCTAACCTCAAACCATAAACCCAAGTAAATCCGTCCTCTCCTGACAATTGATTCTGGTCAGGCATGTTGTCCCGGCAATAAGACCGTACCTCATGTAGATGATTCAGATGTCCTTGTATTACTGAGACTACCAATCTCCTGAAACAGTCAAGGTACTATATGTGTGTTTCCATGGAACACTCTCCTAATTCTTTCTCTCTACTTTGTATAATTCACTCAATACCAGTAATGAACTGTGTGCCTCGGTGCTTGACATTGTTTTTATTTGATTCCCTAAAGAGTCTAGCATGTAAACAGGACTATCCCCGCATATATCTCTGTTTTCCTAGTGCCTGGCACCTGATCTGGTGTAGCAAAAGGGCTCAGTACATTATTGACAAATGAGTAAAGTCTTGGGCAAACTATGATAAAGGTGGTTTATATATAATTGATACAAAGATATAATGATAATACAAAACCACATTGATTCTGTTAAACTCATACCTCACAAAAATATGTCCCTCTAAATCAAATATGAACAAAAAGTTATTCTTTTGAAAAAAATATAAATTTAATTCTCCTTTTGGTACTTTCTTAACTAAAAATATCCCTGGGTTTAGCTAGCAATGCCATTGTTCTTCAAAAAGATTACTGTTCTTATAACAGGAATGCTAAAAGGAAAGACAAATTGGTTATTTTCACACAAGGATGTTTTTATCGAGAACTGGGGAAAGTGTATTTGCATAAAGATCAAGATTAACTGTCTCAACTGCCTTCATCTATGTGACCAATGTCATTTAGGAAGGGATTGAGAATCAGTCTATTTGATTTACCAAACATCTATTCAATTAATCATCACAACACATTCTGAGTTGGGAATTCTTATCTACATTTAACAAATAAGGGCACTTAGATGAAATAAATAGCTAAGTGCAAATGAGAGGTTGCTATTTGAAACTAAGCTCTCTTAGAATCCTGTTCCTTATGGAAGCAGCAGACTGGGTAGAAGAGACAAGGGGTTTCAGCAGGAGCAAGACTGAAAGAGTCATCACTGAGTCACAAAATAAATCCAGCAATTGCCTTTCCAGTTTGTGTTCTCTACAATTGTTGAATCATACTAAAATAAAGTTGGACTTCATTATATTTGGTCTAACACACTGACCTGGTTCATGTCATTAATTCTGTGGAAATTGTTTTTCTATCCTTTCTTCAAATTTCACCTCTTTTCTCATCAAGAAAATTCTTAGATTTACCACTCTAGTCACCCACTTACAGCAATCAAAATTATAGCTGCCATTTGCTTGGAAATTTTACCTACCAGGGACCATTTTTCAAAATATCTAGACTTCAAGGTAATTATTATACTTATTTTTATAGATGAGTAGATGGAAGCCCAGAGACATTAAGCATCTTGCCCAAGGTCAAAATTTAACAGGGGCAGCCTTTTCTTTCTTACTCATTTTTTTTTCTACTTTATCATATTTAAGCCCTTTGTTCAAATTTACCCTCCTCTTTGGCAGCCTCATTGACCACCCATGTTAGCCTTTCTGTCATAGTCAGACATCACAAGAGCTGTCTTCAAAGGTCAAATTGACTTGTGCACAATCATAGTACAATATGCGTTCCATTATTTGAAAATTGTGATGGCTGATGTGTAGGTCATACTACTTAGATATTTAGTTAAACATTTCCTAGATGTTTCTGTGGGAGTATCCTAGACATGATTAATATGTAAACCAGCAAGTTTCAAAGAAAATGTATCATCTTCAATAATATGAATGTGGTTAATTCTTTCTCTCTTTCTTACATACACACATACACACATCACACATACACATCACACTACTTATTATAAATTCTGATTCTCTGAAAGCTTTGGCTATAGATAAGAGGGAAAAAAATTATTTGATCATGCTCCTACCTATTGGCTCATAACATCTGGTGTATAACTGGATTGTGAAGGTTTATGCTGATTATTAATTTGACAGGTCCTAGAATCACCTAAGAAATGAGACTTCAGGCCTATCTGTGTAGGATCATTTTTATTAGGCAAGTTGAGGTAGGAAGACCCACCTCAACTGTAAGCAGCACTGTTCCATTGAGACAGCCAGCTGTGCACGAGCATTTATCACTGTCTGCTTCCTGACTGTGGACATGACCAGCTCTGCTTCATGGTCCTGTTGTCATTCCTTCCCAGACATGATGGACTATAAACTCAAATAAAACTGAAATAGTCTGCTCTTTCCTTAAGTTCCTTGTATTAGGATATTTGGTCATAGTCACATGAAAAATAACTAATACATGATATGAAGAAATAACCAAAGAACTAGGTGTGATAAGAAAGAGATATGGAGAAATAATGTTTATTAAACATAACAAAAGCAAGTTATTAGATTTTTTTAGGTTAAATGTTAGTCATCTTAACATGTGGCACTTGTAAAACTTCTTCTCTATGTTGTCAATGTAGCAAAAGTGAACAACCCATCAAGGTATCTTTTTCCTATGTGGGAAAGGCAGGCAGGCTCTTTGATTATTCTCAGTACCTTAAAAAAGAAGAATGAAAGCATCATAGAACTCTGTAGGGTTTTAAGACTATATATTAGCCCAGGGGAACCCCACATGGAGTTTAAAAAGTGATCCTGTCTAGATACCTTATGAATATATATATATATATATATATATATATATATATATATATATATATATATATTTGTTTGTTTACAAGGTTGGTTCTTGCTTTAGCCAAGGCTGACCTTGAATTCACTATGTAGTTTCAAGCTGGCCTCAAATTCATGGTGATACACCTACTTCAACCTCCTAAGTATTGGGATTAAAAGCATATTCCACCATGCCCAGCATTACATCATTTTTTAATATAATATAAAAGCTCTGTTTCCTGGATACATGTGATACATATGAACTTAGATCTTTCTTGTTTTGCGACATGTGACTTTACACATTTGAAAATAAATTTCATCACATGAATAGTATTTTGTGAACTTCAAATTAACATCATTGAATAAATTATATGAAGCTGACACTGTATTATGAAATGTGGAGCACAGCCCCCATAAGAATTCATATAACATGTGGAAACAGGAATAAATTTCTTCATGAGAAAAATTCATTCAGAATCCTTACATGGTCGTAATCTGAGAGTGTGATTTTTCTCCTCCTCGGTGTATCGGTGCATGAGAACATTGCTTTTATTGTTGCAACATGGGAAATACCATAATTACCAACACCTAGGGTGCAGAAAGCAACCATATGCTTACATGTTCTATCACACACAGGAAACCCTAAGAGCAAGGACTTTTCTAGTCTTATGTGGCAATATTTTTTTTTTCAGGTTCAGAAAACTATTATTAAAATTCTAGACGTTTTCTGAGGTGGTCTTATGGCATCTGAATAATTAATGCCATCATCTCCAAAGCTGGAGATTGTCTAGCTCTTGGAGATGGATTTTTATGAGTTCGTTTTCTTATTTTAAAAAATAAATGAAAAACACCTAAATGAAAATAAGCACACTATTCATTCAAAATGTGCTACAGAGGGAGAGTCAATTGCATTCACTTGCCTTTGTCTAAGATTTAAGCTAGCGCATGGGCTGGAGAGATGGCTTAGCAGTTAAGGCACTTGCCTACAAAGCCTAAAGACATGGGTTCAATTCCCCAGAACCCATGTAAGCCAAATGCACAAGGTGGCACATGCATCTGGAGTTCATTCACTGTGGCTACAGGAGCTGGCATACCCATTCTCTCTTTCTCTTCCTCCCTCTCTCTCTAATACATAAATAACTCAAGTAATAACACAAAATTAAGCTACCTCAAAGAATAAAATTTAGATAATGGGAAAAAGCAAAAGGCTTCCAGTGCATCTTGTGGTTGGCATGGGGACAGATACACCGGGTAGGCTACTTAGAAGCAGAGCACCCTGCGTGACTGGTTAAGGATGCATGGTGTGTCCCACTTATCCAGTTACAGTTGAGTGGAGGCAGGGACTGAGGAAATTAGAGACACTGTTCTTCTTAGTAGATTGCTTACCAGTTGGAAATGATCCCTCCTCCAGCTTTTGTTTGCCTTTCTGGGTGGACTTCTACAGGCAGCAGCTTGACTTCTGAATGGAGCGCTGTGTCTTTTTTGATTACTCTCCACATTATTTATTGAGACAGTCTCTTACCTGAAGCCAGAGCTCAGATCTTCAGCACGTCTAGCTAGTCAGCTTGCCCTGTGGACCTCTTGCTTTTTTCCTCCCAAGCACTGGGTTTATAGGGAGGCTGCTACACCTGCATATGCTGCTGTTGGGGATCCTAACTCCCAACCTTACACTTGTACAGAGAACACTTTATCCACCGTCTCCCCAGCCCTTCCCTGATTTCTTTGCCTGGCTGTTTCATGTTAGTTCCTTCATACCAGTGGCCTTCATGGGAGATCAGAACATGTGAATTAAATGGAAATGCCACTTCCCTTCTTCCATTGAGTGTTCTTTTGTGAGAAGTTATTGTCAGCCAAAGGAACAGTGTTGTGTTAAATCTTTGAGGGGGATATATGAACAAACACAGATAAGGCACCAAAGAAAAGGCCAATTTAACAACTCCACCAAAGTCCAACATGGTGAATCAATGAGTAGATTGGTCCTCCTTAGAGAGCATGTGTAACGGATTACATACGTGAGCATGGATGACCACCAAATAGCTGCATCACTACAAAGTCCCACCCATAACGGATGAAGGCTTCACGGGAGCTGTATCATGGAGACCCTTTCTTTGGTTACCCTCCTAGCATCTCCCAGGCTCATTTGCAGCTGGTGGGGCAGGAAAAAGAATAGCTAGAATCTCCAGGTAAATGTCCTGCGATCTGAACTCCCTCCTTCCCCTGAACCACATTAGCAGCTCCATTACCACTTCCACAAACCAAGCAATTATTGTGTTGTTCAATCCGATTAGTTATGGCCAATGTAGGTTCTACTGCAAGATGGGGATGGAGGGATCAGTGTATGCCTGGGATATAGAAGCAAACTATAACTAAAAGCATGGGTACGGACACTGAGGATACTCAAAATGCCCCAAAGCAGAAGAAGCTGCTGAGAGCTCAGCACTAATGTAGACAGAAAGCACACCCCACAGGGAACTTCTGCAGAAGAGGGGGTGGAAAGCAGGTAAGAGTCATCAGGGTGAGAAGGACTATCCAAGAGGCATTGCCTGCCCACTCCCCCCCACCCCACAAAAACTGACTGCTGCTCTCACAGCTCATAAACCACAATGCCATGGTGAATACCAGCAATCCCACTAAGGAGGACCCTCCATGGAATGGTGGCAGGGAGGAGGGGTATGATGGTACAAACATAAAATGTGTCTACTTAACAAAAACCAAAAATAAAATAACATAAAGCACGGAGAAGGGATGATCCACTATATTAGTGGCCCAAAGAGAGGCAGAATTTATCTGCTAGGTATTTTGCAAAGTGTCTTTTATTGCACAGTAGCACATACAGACTTTTTGGACCTTACCCAGAGGTGTACATACCACTGAACATGAGGAGTAATCTCTCCTTTTTCTCTTTCTTCCCAGGCCCCTTCACCACTTCCTTGTGTCCCCGTGCTTCCATCATCGATGGCCAACCTGCAAGCTTCAGGTTGATACATGGAGTAAATTTATTTGTATAGAAAAGGCTCTGATTGGTATTCTTGCTTTGTTGTAAATATGAAGCTTTTCCCTTCATAGAATTTATCCACATTCGATAATTACAATGACTCATGATTAAACCCAGCCCTGCTGACCCTGGGCCGCTCAACTAGCCAAGTCAATTGATGAATTTAGCTCTGTCTCCCTTCTTCTGTGCTTCAGGTTTTCCAAGCACCTTGTAAACAGATTGCTTTCACTGTTTCTAAAGGATTCTTGGTCCAAAGGGGGGAAAATGTGCTTGCTCAGCAAAGCAATTTATAATACTCACTTGACTACTTTGGAAATCAAAATGATTGCTCTTTGGTGTTTGGGTCATGATCTGAGTTAATGAGCTGAACGAACTTCTAGGAGATAAGCAATTGGTGTGTCACATAAAGGTAGAGCAAAGGTCGAGGGAATGCCTCATAAAAAGATTCACTGTCCTAGTTACTATTTATTTACTTTTTTTTTTCCTTTAAAATGCTATAGTTTGGTTTGAGAAAGGAAGGAAATTTCTCCTCTTTCTCTATTTCTCTCTTACACACACACACACACACACACACACATTTTTTTCTCATACATAAGCCTATATTACTTTTTTGTCTGGTGAGTCTTCCTGAATTTCCTTACAGCAGAATATACATTTAGAGTTTAATTCCAGTGTGACAGAAACAAGGCATGTGTAACACTGAGATTGGGAAATCTGCGGGTAATAGTTCCCATCCATACAAGTCTAGCCCTGTCCATGCTGTCTTGGAAATGAAGCTGGTAGACAGCAAAAGAGAAAGACCTAATTTATTTTCAGTACAAGTGACATAAGGAAAGCAATAATCCTTAGCTAATTTCTTCCTTCAGAACAAGAATATGTTATATAGAATTACATTTAGGAAAAAGTTAGTGGCATTGCATGCCAACAGTGCTTTAAAGAATGGTTTGCATTCTGAATGGGCCAGGTTTTCAGAGTTCATAGTAAGGGCTTTTCCTCATGGGAGAGGAGAACTTTTCATAACACGAAGGTAATAGGTTCTTACGGGATTCCAATCTTACTGAACTTGATGTTTATTACAATTTAAGTGAGGGCAATTTGAATTACAAAGAAGACTCTTTTTTGGAAATACTTTTGCTTATGAAAGAGAGAGCTAGAGAGAGAGAATATGCCAGGATATCTTGGTGCTGCAGAAGAACTCCATACGCATGCAGCACTTTGTGCATCTGTGTTTACATGGGTGCTGGGGAGTTGAACCCATCTGGCTCTGTCGGGCTTTGCAAACATCTTTATCTGCAGAGCCATTTCCCCAGGCTAGATTATGAAGAGTATTTTCAGGGATAGTGTATTAGTGACCCCACTCTCTACTGAGACCAAATACCAGACAAGAAGCAGTTAAAGTAAGGAAAGATGGATGTTGGCTTATACTTTCAGTGTGTTTAGTCCACCGTTATAGGGAAGGCATGGCTGCAGGAGTAGGAGATGAAGTGGCCAAATTGCATTCGCAATCAGGAAGCAGAGTGCAAGCAGGGAGTGGAGCCCAGTTACAAAACCTCAAAGCCTGGTTCTGACCGGTAAAGGTTCCATAGCCTTCCCAACAGGACCGGCAGCTGAGAACAGATGTTCCAACACATGAGCCCATGAGGGAATTTCACATGCAAACCACAATAGGCAGGATCTAATTGTGTGTGTGTGTGTGTGTGTGTGTGTGTGTGTGTGTGTGTGTGTGTGTGTGTGTGTGTGTTAGGAATATTTGACATGTGCTACAAATACTGGTTGGTGTCCACTGCAGAGGTGCCTCTCCATAGTGAACTATCATAAAGCATCACACACTTACACAGACCGAAGACTCGCCAATCATGGTCCCTGGGACACATCTGTCCTATAGTAGCCTTGAATACCACCTGGAAGACAAGAAGTTTTTTTGTGTGTGTGTGTTTGTTTGTTTTTTCCTCTAGGAAGAATTATAAAGACATCAATTTACTCATTCATTCTTTTTTTTAAACTTTTTTATATTTATTTATTTATCAGAGAAAGAAGGAGAGAGAGAGAGAGAGAGAGAGAGAGAGAGAGAGAGAGAGAGAGAGAGAGAGAGAGAGAATGGGCATGTGAGGGCTTTTAGCCACTGTAAATTAATTCCAGATGCATGCACCCCCTTGTGCATCTGGCTAATGTGGGTCCTGGGGAATTCAACCTGGGTCCTTTGGCTTTGCAGGCAAATGCTTTAACTGCTAAGCCTTCCCTCCAGTCCTTATTCATTTTTTTAAAGAAACATTTTGCCTACATATAATGGCACCATAGTTGTGGGATCAGAAATGGGCATTGGTCCATGTGGACATTGATTGGTCCATTTGATTGGTTTGACTTTTTTTTTTGTCTTGAACTGTTACACACTTATGCCCAGTTGGTTGATGTTTCCTGGTGAATCTTTGGAATGGTGATGTCTACATCTTAGAAACACGTGTCTTTTATCATTTGGTAGGTACCAAGGCCTGCGCATGTTGCATCTTCTAGAGTTTTCAGTAAAACAGTAGGGCTCAATGCCCCGGAGGAATGTGACTTGGAGGTATCGCAATCTCACTTTCGCCATGTTTTAAGAGCCAAGGTAATTTAGAGTGAGAAAGAGTAGGAAACGTATAGTCCTTCTGCAAAATGCCTCGTACAGAAATTGAAGGCTTCAACGAACAAACGTACCTGTACTGATACTCCTATGCATCATGAAAGTGTTAAGTATCTTAGAGTCTAACAGAAGAGAGTTCATGACTCCCTACTGCTCCCCCTCCCCCACTGCGCCTTCTTCCTCTTCTCCCGGGCTCTGTAGTTCTTCATCTCGGGGTTATTTCCCTGCCTGATCTAACTTCTTCTACACACAATTTGTCTGTTCTTCATTTTACTTTATTTATTTATTTGAGATAGAGAGAGAGCAAAAGGAAGAGAGAGAGAGAAAGAGAGAGAGAGAGAGAGAGAGAAAATGGGTGTGCCAAGGTTCTCAACTACTGCAAACAACCTCCAGACTCAAGCACCCCATTTGCACCTGGCTTATGTGCATCCTCTGGATTAGGAACCTAAAAAAAATTATTTATTTGTGTGTATGTGTGAGAGAGACAGAAAGAGAGAGAGAGAGAGAAAGAAAGGGGAGGAGGGAGGGACACAGGGAGAGAATGGGCACAACAGGGACTCTAACGATTGCAAATGAACTCCAGATGCATGCACCACCTTGTTCGTCTGGCTTGTGTGGGTACTGGAGAATCAAAAGTGGTTCCTTAGCCTTCACGGGCCTGCACTTTAGCCATTAGATCATCTCTACAGGCTTGTCTCTTCTCTTTGCATAGATACCATCAGTAGGTATAGCATCCTGGGACACCTGAACTCATGTAGTGCCTTAGAGGAATCAGAAAGTGGTAGACATTTTCTGGCAAAGGCAACCAGGCACATGGGTGATTTCAGGGACAAGGAAAAAAAAAAAAAAAAACTAAAATAATTCCTTTTCAAGAGTTTGGATCCCACTCTTCATATGTCTGCCTAATTCAAATACCAACTGAACCTGATTTTAGAATCATCTCTATGAAAACAAGGATCTCTCCCATCTTCCAATGAAACTGTAGTAGTAATAGTATTGCTGGGTAGAGCAATTCAAGATTTGGGGGTGACAGAAGTTGTTGATATAGATCCCTAGTTTAAGTTGTAAAGGAAGCACAGGGTTCCCCCTTATGAGGTAAGGGATGATGCCATGAAAGTATAAACTATCAAAATAAAAGTTGAAACTAACAAGTGTTAAAATTCATTAGAAAATTGAAAAAAAAATAGACATGTGGAAATAAGCCAATGCTAAGAACAGATGAACAAAACATACCTAAATTGAAACCATTTGAGATAGGCTTACATTATCGTAACACTTCTCCTCTTATCTCATGAGACAAGCTCAAGTCAGTGCACTATTTACAATTTTTACCCAGTTAGTTTTGTTCTTTACCCATAATCCTATGTAACATTAAAGTATTAAATGGTTTAGAGTCTAGCATTATCTGAAAGAAGTTCGGATGTAGCAGTAGTGAACAATGGCCATGACAAGTCTTCTCTGATCTTGGGACATGGGGAAGGCATGAGTAGAGTACCCTCAAAGGTACTGCTTGCTCATGGGACGCCAAGCAGTGCTTGGTGGTAAAACACTCAGTGGCTTCCAAGCAAGAAATGGCTGGTAGAAGCTTATAGGAGATGGATAGTGTTCAGGTAGGCAGTTAAAGAACTGAGATAAATTACATTTTTCCCAAGATATGACAGGGGAGGATGTTTCTTGAGAAAATGAGACCTAGAGTAAGGTTACAAGAGGATAAGAATGGGTTGTTAGACAGTATTCTGAACTGATGTGAACCCTGCTCTACAGCCAATGAGCCTATGACTTCATTTCACTTGCCCATAGATTTTGTTCTATAAATCCAGTCATTATACCAGATCAGCTCCAATTTTCTTATCTGAAAATAAAATCCCCTAAGCATTTGCAATTTAGATGAAGGTCTCATGATCTTGGAGGGGTTTTAAATGTGTGACAATGAACAAGTAATAGAATGAGCCACTGATCGTCTCCATGTTTTGCTCTGGGATTGCATTGTGTTGGCTCAACTATCAACAGGAAGCAGTGCAGCTCTTCTCCGCCTGTGCACCATACATTACATTCCTGAAGCTGCCATACACAGGGTTTGGCTTTTGGTTCCACTGTCCTATTTACCCCATACTACTTGGTGGTCTTCAAGAAGCCAGCCATACACAGGCCACCCAAGAAATCCCCCTAGGAAATCATTAACTATTACACAAATTATAGGAAAACTGCTATGAAAGTTCTACAAAAGTACCGATGAAGGGAATTTATGCTTAGCTGGGCAATTAAAGATTTTATTAGGATGATGGCATTTGAGGTGAGTATTCAAACATCTGCAGAGGTCTCAAAGGGGTTCAGGGTCAGAATCAATTCTAAATTGATAGAATACTAGAAAAAATGTAAGTTTATGAATTTAAAAAATGTATAAAGAAAAAAAGTTGAGTGCTGACCATAAAGTTAACAAAGATAACTGGTATTTTCCATTTTTCTATGCCCCTTCATTCTTACTCCTTCCTCCTTTCCTTTTTCTTTATGCTCTTTTCCTTGAATTCCTTCTCTTTTATAGAGTGCATGTATGTGTGTAGTATGTGTGCATGCATGTATATATGTGTTTATATGTATGCATACACATGTAGAAGGTGAGTGCATGTGCACACATGTACACATAGGTTTGGAGGTCAAAAGTAGAATCACTCTCTACCTTGCTTTGGTGTCTAGAAAGATGATTGTGCAACTATCAGGAAGGCTCAAATATTACTGTGAAAGGGGTGGCAATTTTCTTAGTAAGGTCGATTCTATGTCACTAGAAAGGTTGGGGAAAGTTGGATTCCAACACAATAAAAAAAAATAAAAGAAAAAGAAAGTGCCCAGTGCTAACATGCATTAAAGATGCAACCTGAAAAAAATGTTGCTGTAGTAATTTATCTTCCCCAAGTCCAGTCCTCTGTGTAACTGCAGTGGCTTGCTGGTGAAGATTTATAAGATGCTAAGAGTGTCAAACATTGAATATATTTCCTCTTCAATCTCCATTTATGGGCAGGAAAGTTGCCATCCAGAGAGAATTTTCTCTTCTCACACAACATATTGAATCTTATTAATTTCTTCTTCTTCTTCTATTGGCAAACTGCAGCATGGGTACGAAGCGCCTACAACTATTGTTTCTAGTGAAACATCCATCATCTAATAGCAACCCTTGTCATCTGGTCTAGATTGTTTAATTGTTCTCTAAGCTTCTCTCCCTGCCTTCTGATGTGCCAACTTTTCCAACTCTACTCTCCACACTATAAATCTAAGCCTATGTTTACTTTCTTTACAGTTTGAACTTAAGCAAATGCATGTAGCAGGGGAAAAAGTGAAGCAATTATATCGCATTACCTGGATAAAGAGAACTGTTCACGTGCTCATTACTCTGCTAAGTCCTACATCACTGTGTAGTCTGTTTAGAATGTCCCCCTGTGAGTCAATTTCCCAAGCATGTTTTCGATCCTTCCATAGCAAGTACCACGCTGCCAAGCTTCTGTTTTCTAATTTGGATGAATGAGTGAACTTGGCAGTGGGGCTGCATTGTCAAAACTGAGTGATGCTGTTGTCAATCCAAAGTGCTTAGCGCCGCAGCTGAAATTATCCTTACATGCCCGTTGTTCAGAGTTCAGGAAAACACCTTCTGTTCTATTGTTCGGTCATGGCCAGATACACATTTTCTGTGCTGCTGTTGCTAGTTTCCCTATGCATCAAGCTTTCCCACAATCATAGAGAGCTCCGCAATAGAGGCTTTGGGAAACCTCAGAGGGAAGGAGACAACAGATTAACAAATGGGCAACAGTGGGTGGGAAGTGCTGTAAAAAGAATACCATAAAGTCCAAATAACCGGCAATATCCTATTATTATTTTCATAGAATACATTCAAATAATAATGGTAGAATATAGTTCTTTTCTCATTAAGGCATAAGCTGTTTAAACTTTAGGCCTCCTTACTTATAGAGAGACCGTGCGTGTACACACACTGCTATTGGTGTTAACCCCTGAGCAGCTATTGAAACCTGAAAGGCAGGTTTGTTTTTTCATATATACTTTTCTTGATATCAATCAGGATATGAACAAAAAACCACAGATATGTTCAGATTAGAATGATGGGAAAAAAAAAAAAAAAAACATCTACTGATAAGTTTGTTATTTTTGAGATCAGAGAGAAACCTGCAGAGGTCTTGGGAGGACATTTGTGCAAGTTGTTCCTAGGCTTGAGTGAACAGAGGAGTTATTGGAATCTAGAATTAGAGAGATGGACAGAGAAGTCCACCTTGAGAGACCAAGAGGCTTTGGGTCAGAGGACACTGCTAGCTCAGGACTACAACTCACCCAAGACAGAGGACACACGAATGCGTTCTCCTGCTCTTCTCTGTTAGAATGGCTCATGATGTAGGCAAATACAACAGTGACCACAGCGACCAGTGAAAAGACTCTCTGTGCTCCTTCAGTGATGATTGTAGCTAGACCCCGAGAACTAAAGAAAACCAGGGCTCTGGCAGTCATCTTTGGAACGGGAGAGGTAGAAAAGAAGTATGGGGCATGACCTGCCAGCATTGCAGTGGTGTCTATGACACAATGACATCTTCATTTATAGTGACCGTCTTTACCTATCAATGAAACACTGAATTCATCTCAAGATGAAAATCCTAGCAGTGTTCTTCATTCAGTATTTTAAAAATAACATTTAGGAAGCAACATAAGGCTTCATCTACAGCATTGTGAGTGGGTCCAAGAACTTTGCTCCCATCTCCAAAGCATTTCTTTACCCCCTCTTAGCATGGCTTGTCCAAACACAGGTTCTTTACAAGTGCAAGTTTAGCTGGAGTCTCTTCCATCCCTGTTCTTTTTCTTTTATTTATTTATTTTTCTCTGTGTCTATTTTCCTGGAGTGTGAAGGCAATCAGGCCTCCAGAACCACAGGCCCCCTCCCTGTCTGGAAGTCAGCCTTGTTTACAATGGCACCTTTCTGTATGAGTCCCTAACTGCTACCATAGCAATCGAAAGCTTCGCCAAAAGCAATGCTCTCCGCCTGGTCGCTTCTAAAAGCCTTCCTGCCAAAAGAGCCCCATAACCCTTCATTACCAGAGGGGCAACTGTGATGCCATTAGTCCAGTGCTTCTATCTCAAGTGGCCCCAAATGAACACAGGGGAAATTCTTACATTATCAGAGTGTTTTCTCACACTCTTCTGTAAATGTATACGGTATGTGATGGGCAGAGACATTTCTTGTAGACTGTATTACACACACTAAACTAAGATCTGCAATATATCAGAGTTTGTTTGAGTTTCTCACTCTTTTCATTTCAGCCCAACTTTTTACCATTTCCCCCTTTTTTGTCAATTTAAAACATATATATATATATATATATATATATATATATATATATATATATACACATACATACATATATATGTGTGTGTGTGTATATATATATATATATGTATATTGTATGTGTATGGTAAAACTTGATCCCCACTTAATCTATTTTTTTTAATTTTTTTGGTTTATTTTTATTTATTTATTTGAGAGCGACAGACAAAGTGGCAGATAGAGAGAATGGGCGCACCAGGCCTTTCAGCCACTGCAAATGATTCCAGATGCGTGCGGCCCCTTGTGCATCCGACTAACGTGGGTCCTGGGAAATTGTGCCTCAAACTGGGGTTCATAGGCTTCACAGGCAAGCGCTTAACTGCTAAGCCATCTCTCCAGCCCTCATTCTCTTTATTCCTCTTTACCTCTCCCACTAAAACCCTTCCTCCCATTATATTCCTGTCCTACTCCCATGCCTTATCAATTTTATTTATTTATTCATCTCATTCCACTTATTTAAATTAGGACTGCATGCATAACCATGGGAAAAGGTTACAGACTGAAAGAATGAGCAATCCTCCGGTGACTAACTCCCTAAAAGATCTATGATCTGCAACCTTGTATCGGAAGTGCTGTGTTCTCCCAGAATACAGGAGATAAGAATCCAATGGTTACCATGGTAACAGAAGCAGGGAGTGCCTGGCAGGAACTTTGGGACTCTTGGTGGGTTGGCAGACTCTTCTGATTATTTTCCGTGAGTTTCATCTAATTTGCATGATCAATCAGAGGCCACGGGTGTCTGTGTACACACTCACACTTCCTCCTTAGTCTCTCTCATCAGACATTGAGACTCACCAAATAGTGAAAAAGGGAAGCCTCAATGAAGGAGGAAGACTTGTAAGTTTGTATCTGACCCCCAGAGCCATTTCTGCATGGCATGCTAGACCTCTTCAGAGCTGGAGCTGCTCATGGTGGAGATTTGTTTCGTCTCTCAGAACTAGGGCCTGGACCTGCACTCTTGGGGCCCAGACTCTCCCAAACTAGAGAACAAAACAGAAGCTCCCAACTCCTGCTGCAGACAAGCCTGCTGCAGCCCTAGAAGTCCTGGCATCTCCTTCAATCCCTTTGACCTAAAATCCCAAGGTCTGACAAGAGCTCAGAGCTATAGCACTCCATGAGACCCCTTTCAGCAGGTATCTCGAAAGTCTGTCAACTGTCAAAGCTTCAACCATGACTGTTGCAGCCTCTTGGTCAGAAACCCACCAAGAGGCAGAGTGGAAGCACACTCACTGTGGTCAAGAATCAGAGCTATAACCGCCATCTATGCCCTCTCAGTTGACAGCCAACCACTGGGAGCTGAGAGTTCAGTTTTTCTTCATACATGTCGTTGTTGTTGTTTTCTCCTGTGAAACAAAATTCTCATTTACTCACCCTTTATTGACTGCCTGTCCATTCATTTCTTCAGATGGAGAGAAAAGAACCCAGGAAAGTCTACCATTTCAAAGGCATGCACCTGTAATCCCAGCGCTGGGAAGGCAGAGACAGGAAGGTCCCTGGGTCTTGCTTGAGAACTAGTCAAGTCCAACTAATGAGCTCCTATTCAGTTCAGATGTGGAGCCTGCTTCACAAAAGTAAATTGGAGAGCTGTTAAGGAAATTACATAGCATCAACCTCTGGAACACACACAAACACACACATGTACACACACCACATACATGCATACATAAAAAAAAGAAGAAAAAAATGTGTACAAACCCTGAGCAGATGTGCCAAGATGTTCTCTTGACACCTGCTCAAATCTTGAAAATGAAGTCATTTATCACAGGCAATGAGAGTCAGAACAGAAGCAACTAGATTGCTTGGAGTGATAACGGTTGCTGAACTGCATGATTTATATCTGCTTGTCCAGCATTATTCAGAGACATCATATTACACTGCAGCTAAATTCTTCTCTGAATGGCTTAAGATGAATGTAATAACAGTTTTTCAACTTATAACTTGAGGTAAAAATAGAGACAGACATAGGAGCTCTTAATTCTAACACTGACAAGGAAGAAGAAATAGGAAGAGAACCAGTAAGAGAAACTTCTGGTTTTATACATGAAGTCATTATATATTTTATCCACACATGAAGGCTTTATTTTTCATACTTATATTATTCAGTTTTATGTTGCTATCATAAAACACCTCAGGCTAGAATAAGAGGTTTATTTCATTCACGGTTTCGGAGGAAAAAGGCAGACATAGCATAACACTGGCTCTGGAGAGGATCCTGGCTGTGTTACATCATGGAAAATGGTACAGTGGGAGCATGTGCAAGGGGGGAGGATTACGTGATGACACAGGAAGTACCATGAGACCAAAGAGTACTGTTTATAACAAACTTCTCATGCAATTTAAGTAGGACCCAATGAGAATCATCTCAGATCCCTCAATGGCTTAATTAGTTCTGACCACACCTCTCCTTTTAAAGGTTCCTCTCCGTCGCCCATCATGGCTGCACTGAAGACCACATTCTCAACTCAGAAAACTTGAAGAAAGCATTTATGACTTTTCTAAATTGTAGCAACAGTCCCACTTGAACTTAACTTTTCCTGACATCTGCGTTTTGAGTGTCATCCTATTATTAATAATCTTTAAATCCCTCCCCTTACCATATACACATATTAACCATACACATTTGAGATTAGTTTATTTTTTTGTGTGTGGTCTGTTATGGTGCCAAGGTAAGTGATGTGTTTGTTTGTAAGATATATACATGCCTGTGTGCAGACGTGTGTGCACAAAAGTTCACACGCGGGACGCCCAGACAAGGATGTCAGGTGTTCTCCTCTTCACTCGTCAGCTTTATTTCTTTAAGACAGAGTCTGTCACTGAACCTTGAGCTCAACATTTTCCAGCGAGGCTGGCTGACCAGCAAACCCCAGACATCCTCCTGTCTCAGCCTATCACTTCAGCAGTGGGATGACATGGGTATGCAGCCATGATCAGCTTTTGATGTAGGTTTCAGAGACTGAACTCAGGTCCTCGGGCTTGTACAGCAAGTGATCCTACCCACAGGGCCTGATCATTTGTTTGCATATATATTTCTGATTTATTGATTCAGGGAATTGAATATAGAACCTGACACAGGCTGGCTTGATGTCTACTTGGAATTCATGAGCTTAATGATGTGGGGGGGGAGGGGCTATTTTATTTTCTCTAACTTTAGTGACAGCTTAAATTCCACTTGCTTCCAGCAATGCCTATATTCTGGAAATAAGATCTTGTGTTTCTTCTGCTGTGTACATAAAGGTTAGAAATTCAAAATGAACATTTGGCTAGCCTAATTTAAGGACCTGGAAACATCAAAACAAATATTCACCTGGATGAGAAAGATAAGATGAAGATTTTAATTTCTATTTTTTGTTTTGTTTTAAATGTATTTTATTTATTTGAGACAGAGAGAGAAAAAGGGAGGGAGAGAAAGAGAACAATAAAGACGGAAAGAGAAGAGGAAGAGGGAGATAATGGCATGCCAAAGCCTTCAGCCACTGTAAATGAACTCCAGATGCCTATACCACCTTGTACATTTGGTTTACATAGGGTCTAGGGAATCTAACCTGGGTATCTCCAGCCCTTAATGTCTGCTTTATAATAGGAATAAAGCTGATTAAATTCATAAAATTTCCCTTTTATAGTCAGCTTTCAAAAGTTTCTGAATAAAATGCATTTCAGAAACAAAAATTCATTGAACTCATTCTTTGAACTTTTTTCTTCCCACACTTGTGCTAATGAAAAAGAAACAATCACAGCAATGAATTAATTACTCTGTTAACATCTCCCCTAATCACATTCTTTTGAGAACAACGGTCTCTTTCCTTCTTGTATTGAAGAACAGCCAATCAAAACACAGTCATAATTATTTTTTTGAACGTCTTGCTCTCTCTTTTAATATAATGATTTTAAATATCTAGGGAGAGAAACCAAGGAGTCACAATCAGAGGAGAAATTAATTACTGTGTTAACTTTGCTTTTTCTCAGTTTCATTTATTCACAATTCTCGAAGGTGATCTCCAGAGGTCATCATTCCCATGTATATACCACCTGTTGGGGATGCTTCAGAATCATGCAAACAGATGGGTAGCCTCCTACTTGTTTTGCTCCATCATCTCAGCTTACTGTATTTTTTCTCTTTGTTATTTCTTTTCGTATGGCTTCTGGACTCTGATTACCAACTACACACACACACACACACAAACAGGGCTTCTCTCCTTTCTTCTTCTTTTTTTTTTTTTTTCATGCTTATGAATTACACCAAAACTTCACTTAATCTGGGACATATTTTGGGAAAACTTCATGTATCTTCAAAAATCTGCTTTCTTTTTGAAATTGTGACCTTACATGCTGCTGAATGGATAATGATAGCCTTCTGATAGCACCTAGGAAGCACTCAAGAATAGGAAAAAGACAAAGAAACAGGTTGGGGATATTTACTCTTTCCTATTATTTGCTATTAACTATGTTTTGAGCAAGTGCATTTATTATTGAAATACAACCAATATAGCTATTGGTAGATAATGTTTTTAAATCTTGTATATATACATAGTCAAATATTACTTGGTCATTAGAGAAATTAAATAAGCCATGCATATGTGCGTATGTATGAATGTATACATGCATATATGTATATCTCCACCAGAGTTGGGCTGCTGAGACGCTCCAGTGGATCAAATGCTTGCTGCATGAGCATGAAGCACCCATGTAGCAGTTCTCAGCATGGGGGTACCCATCTGTAACCTCGGCACTGGGGAGATAAGAAAGGGAATTCCTGAGTAGCTAGTCTAGTCAAATCTGTGACCTCTAACTTTAATAAGACACCCTATCTAAAAGAATAAGGTGGAAACTGCTTGAAAGAGATCTCTGACATTGACCTCTGAGTTCTATATGAACACACCTACAGGTGATCATGTACCTGCATGCACACATACACACACACACTCACACACACACACACACACACACGCACACACACACACACGCGTGCCCATGAACATGGAAAAATGGGTGGAAATTGGACATACACCTGCAAAGGTAATTCATTACTCACTGTGCAAGTCATAGGAAGTTGATTAGATGGATATAGAAAGTAGAGTGAAGGTCATTGGAGGCGGCCAGGGCATGTAAGAATGAGGTTAAATGGTGCCAAATTGCAGTGGCAGAGGTAGTTGTAATGTTATATAGTTAATCACACATTTCAAAGTAGAGTAGTGAATAGTGCTCATAGCACACAGAACTACTAGGAAAGTTAAGGTTGTGGGAATGCTGCTTATCCTGATTTGATCATTACACATTGTATACTGGTTTGAAATTTTAATACTGTACCTCACAAACATTGCATACATAAAAATTAAACAAGGCATCATGGGTTATTTTCTTTTCATTTGATTTGTTTTGCTATCTAGTGCATTAACAATCTTTTGAAGAAAAAATGTGGGGTTGTTGAATGAGAGTCACATTCTGGTGACATTTTGGGAAACACACTTTACTTTCACCCATCACATGAAGGACCATCAACGCTAGACTTGATTTTCAGAGCCAAGCTTTAAAAATTCAAGGCTAAAAATGAGGAAGCCACAATCCCTGGGTCCATATTGAGAATGAATTAGCATGATTCTGGTTTTGAGGCGTTTTGAGGTCCAAGTGATGGTTCCCCAGCTAGGGCTACCATGAGATCTGGAGATTCTGTGAAAGTCAGATGAAAAGATGACGAGTTTAGGGTATCAATGAGGCACATGCTCAGAGATGTGCACAGAAGACTGCTGGGCATTCCTCTGTGTGTATTTGCACACTGTGTGGTTCCTCTAGAGGGTAAGTTAACACACCACAGGGTCATCAGCATCAATAAGTTCACTCCTCTATACTACGCTCACAAAGAAGATGGCCATGAGTACAAAAGAAGCCAATCTTTATATATATATATATATAGATATATATAGATATAGATATAGATATAGATATGTATACACACACACACACACACACACACACACACACACACACACACACACATATATATATATATATATATATTTTTTTTTTTTTTTTTTTTTTTGAGGTAGGGTCTCACTCTAGTCCAGGCTGACATGGAATTCACTATGCAGTCTCAGGGTGGCCTTGAACTCACTGTGATCCTCCTACCTCTGCCTCCTGAGTGCTGGAATTAAATGCACGCACCACCACGTCCAGTTCGGAAACCAACCTTTACAGTTGGATTGATTGGATACCAAAATGCTCCAGGGATACTGAAAATAAGTATCTCAGGTTTTTCTTTGAAGAATAAAAAGTAATAATCAACTTGTTTAGCTGAATCCCTTTTGTGCTAACTGGTGTTTACTTAAATTTATCTGTCATTGTCATATGGGTTGTTTGGTAGCTGAATGCTCTTCCTAGGATGGCCTGACATGCCAATACAATGTTTTTGATAACTCACAAAGATTTTGTATATAGATCAGTAATCTTGTTACACTTGGTTTCTCATCATCTCACAAGCCAGTCCAAGCTGCCTCACTTGGCCCATACTGGGTTGAATAGTAACTTCTGAAATTCTTGTCTATGTAGACATTCAGAACATGACTTTTCTTTTCCATAGGTTCTTTATAGATGACATTAGTTAAGATTAAGTTATGGGGAATTAGGATAGTCCCTATCTAATGTAATTTAATCTAATGACCAGTTTTCTTATAGGAAGTACAAAAGACATAGAGAGACACAGAAGATAAAGGGAAAGAAAAGATTGGAGTAATACAGTTACAAGCCAAAGGAGGGAAAAAGTCTTTATGGACATCACCTTACATTCTGAGACAATGCAAACAATATATTCTGCTCCCTAACTCTTTGGAGGAACTAAAACTTCTGGCAACACATTTTCAGGTCTCAAGCACTGTGGAGCATGAGGAAAATGTCTGTTATTTCAGTCTATGTGATTTATAAGTTCTTGTAATGCAAGCCTCAAGATTACTAGCACCTGGTGATCTGAGGATTTCAAAGAAGAGGAGAGCAAACTCACATATAAACATCCATCAGGCCTTTGTTAAGTAACATTGGCATACATTCATGGATAAAACCTAGAATATGTCTCTTAATAGGCTAAGTCATGAGTCACATTGGAAAGGGACATGGCCTCCTATAAGGAGAACATGTAACCATTTTGGTTGCAGTCCACTCACACCTTTGAGATAGGGTCTCTATTGTGTGATCAGAGGCAACATAGCTCAGTTGTGTCTGAGGCAGTTTCTCACAGTGCATGTTCTTTAAAATAAAAAAGATACTGAGAAGAACATTATTAGATCAACTGATGAAAACTACCAGCTTGTGTTGACCCTCCATGTTCTTGAATTCTCAGGAAAGCAATGCAGGACTGTGCTTTGTAATGAGCTCAGACTCAGACCCTAGTTGGACTTTTGCTTGGACAAGCATACCCTGACACTTTCCCAATGACACAAACTGATTTATTAGTCTCCTTGGAAACAGAGTTAGACCAGGAAAAGTTCTTTGAAATCCTCTTCTGTCTCTTAGTTAATTTTTGACACCTCCTAATTATCAGTTTTGTGTCAAGGCATAAGCAGCAGGTGATAGTTTCTTTGTCATGTCATAATTTCTCTTGCCCCACTGGTATGTTAGAAAAAAGTTAATTCTCTACAATTTCTTATATATGTTCTTCTTTTTTTTTTTATAACGCTCTTTCCCTTGCTGATATTCAAACTTCAAAAGACTTTGTTCTCCTAAAAAAATGCTATGAGACATATCATTAGACCAACTGACAAGAGGGAAAAATAGATGGTGGCTTAGATTAAGTACTGTATCAGTGCAAATTTATGAATGTGCTGGCTGTACTGGTGGGATGTAAAAGTCTATTTTGATAGTTAGGAAATACTCATAAAGTATAAGAGACAGAGAGCTATCAAGGGTATAACTTACTTGCAAATGGCTCAGGGAAAAAACAGAAAGCATATACAAGTAGTTATGTGATATAATAATAATAAAGAAGCAGGAGTTTAAGGCAGAAAGCTGTTCTTTTTAGAATATCTTATTAAGCTGGGCATGGTGGTGCACGCCTTTAATCCCAGCACTTGGGAGGCAGAGGTGGGAGGATCCCCGTGAGTTCAAAGCCACCCTGAGACTCCATAGTGAATTCCAGGTCAGCTTGGGCTAGAGTGAGACTCTACCCCAAAAACCGAAAAAGAAAAAGAATATCTTATTAATTATTGATTTTAGGGAGTTATATAAATAAATAAATGTTTATTTATTTATTCATAAAGAGAGGGAGAATGAACATGCCAGGACCTCTAGCCACTGCAAATAGAAGCCAGATGCATGTGCCACCTTATGCATCTGGTTTAAACATTGGGGAATTGAACCTTAATCCTTAGGCTTCACAGGTAAATATCTTAAGCACTAAGCCATTTACTTCTCCAGCCTAGAAAGCTGGGCTTATTACTATTTTACCAATTTATTTTTTGTAAAAGTTTTAAGTGTGAAATTCTTTCAAAATATAAACATCTGCATTAATTATTCTTTGAACCAAACTCACATGGAAAGGAAGTTATTTAAATGTTGAATGCACTGCTTTCCTCTCTGACCTGGACTAGCTGCTGTGTTCTTGGAAGGCGGTTGCATAGCATTCTGCACAGAGATGCTGATCAGGTCAGCTGTACTTTGGAGAAACCAGATTTTCCCAGTTCTTGCTCACAAGGATGATCTAAACAAGCAGACGATCTGTTTGCTTGGCTGCACCAGCTGTCCCCTATTAGGCTGATCTACTACCTGGTGCCCACGATCTCTCACACACAGGCTAATGGAAGTGAAAAGTGGGCAAGGTGAATGCCCAGGAGGATGACAGTCAAGGTTGAGAATTGTCTTCTGGTCTGCTTTGCAAATGAGAAGATGGATAGCAAGTGGAAGTCTTATGTTCCGTGTCCATCACTGAACATGAAAAATAACCTTTTCATATGAATAATGTTAGATCCACACTCATGTAACTTTTGTCACAGCTGACACAAGTTTGGTGTTGGGCAAGACAAAGCACTCCTGTCTCAAGTTTCTTCTCCTTAGTAACTAGTTGAGCAGCAGCCCAACTTTGTGAGGTTTAAAGGTAAAGCAGACTTCTTTTTTTTTTTCAAATTGCTACTTTGTTGAATTGTGCATTACTGTCTGTATCATGCAATTTCCATAGCTTTCTATTGATTCACAGTTATTAAAATGTGGATCATGTTATAGCTCAAAAGCTAACCTATCTATATGCAGTTATTAAAACCTGATGCAAGGCCTGGGGAAGTAGGTCAGTAGGTAGAGTGCTGGCCTAGAATTCACAAAGTCTTGAGTTTCAGCCCAGCGCTGCACAAGCCAGGCATATGCCTGCAATGCCAGCTAGTAGGATCAGACGTTCAAGGTCATCCTGGTTGCACAGTAAGTTTGAGGCCAGTCTGAGACCTTATTTTAATAACACAAATAATGAAAAGAAAGGCAAAACACTTGATACATATTCTAAAGTTTGACAATATCACAGTGGAAACAATTTTGCCATTTGCTTATCCTCTGAACCTTACCAAGATAATAAAAATCCCAAGGCCCCAGTGTTCTCTGCAGTACGGAGGTGATACATTATGTCAAGTTGTTGTGGGACATGAATTTGATTGTGGCCTGTTCACAAACACATAATACAATGTCAAGCATATAATAATCGCTCAATGAACAGTCACCAAAGTTCTCAACAATTAAAGACATTGTTACAAAATTAGATTGAAATTCCAAACTCTTTTTTTTTTTTTTTTTACCATGCATTACATATATCACCACCATCACCCACCTTGAGCTCTCACCATCACTGCTGGCTGTGCAAGCTGGAGATGAGACTCTCACTATGGAATGTGAGTGGGTGTCTCTGCCATGCTCGCTCGTGGTCCAGCTCAACTGAAGACAGGCAGAAGGACAGAAGAGGAGGCATTGCCGGAATTCCTTGTGTGTCTGGGACCTGGGAAATCGAACCTGGGTCCTTAGGCTTCGCAGACAACAGCCTTCATCAGGCAATCTCTCCAGCCCTGAGTTCATTTTTAATTAACTGCCATACCAAGAACGACAAAGACAACTAAGGAAAGACACCCTTTCCAAAGACAAAATGGAATATATATATATATATATATATATATATATATATATATATATATGTAGGAATTTTCTGAAAAGGATTTTCTTAGACTTTGATTTTTAGAAGTATCTTCAATTTAAATGAAAAATTCAGACTATAGTGTAAAATTCCAATACACCCCCCCACACACACACTCAGCTTCCCCTATTATTACCATCTTCAATTATTGTGGTCAATTTTTCACAGGTAAATATAATGTTGCTGACATATTTGTATTTAAAAAGGGCCTATACTTAAGTCTGATGCTGTTACTCAACCTTTGCCAGGATTCCACTGTGAGTCTAGGTTTGGTTCTCCACTCGTTTCCTGCCCCCATCACTGCTGAACAGCCTGGTTTCAGTGGCATTGATAATCATCAGGGTTTATTTCACAGTATACCTTCCCATACTGCCCACTCAGGAAAATATTTAAAACCACAGAAGAACACTTTTTTCTTATTTATTTTTGGTATTTTCATACATGTACGCAATGCTTTTGATCCCACTGCTTCAGTTAGTTTTATTTGTTTATTTTTCCTTTATTGGCTATGTACACAGTGTGTAAACAGCCATGTTGGTGCCAACATGAGCCTCCTCCCCATCCTTTCCCCTCTGAAGGGACTTTTTCTCCTTGGGGATTGTGGGTCATGCATTGTGGGGTTAGCCATCGCTTATGGGGAAGAGGTGATGTCTCTGAGCATAATGTCCCAACTTGTGGCTCTAACAATATTTCAGCCTCCTCTTCCCCAAATTACCCTGAGCCACGTGGGTTCGTTTTAGGTCTACTTCAGTGATGAGGTCTTGGAACATCAGTTACTTTTTGTCCTCCCTCTTCCCCTCTGACTAAAAACGTTTCTTCTCTCCCTTGGATCCCCAGCCTGCTTTCATGCCTTATTTATTTATTTATTTATTTATTTCTGATCCTCTGATGTAGATCAGGGTGGTTTATATAACCAATGCATTGCAATGAAGAGAATGATCATCACTAGGACTTCTCATTGTGAAAATGCCCTCCATCATTTGTCTGAGGAAATATGTTTTTAGTCTTGCTACAAAGTTACTCTTTTCCTTTATTCCATCGTTCAGTCTTCGGTAGGAATTCAGTTTACAGAACTCACAGGAAAGATTTCCAACCTGGGGTTGATTGCAAGCACAAGCTCCCTGCATGAAATATTTTGGAGTTTGGAAATGACATTAGTCCCTCCCCCTCATTTACTTGCCTCTTTATTCAATCAATGCAGATGTGTGTATGTATTTTTATTGCAGTTATACACTAGTTTGCGTTTTTGAGTTTGTGGCTCACATTGTCCCATAAGTGTCTATTGTGCCCTAACTCTATAAATATTTGCTTCATTTCTCTATATTTCCTTCATGTCTGGCGCTCTTGAATGTTCTGGAATAATGAGATTGTATGCTTCTGTCCTTAAGGCAGCTATTTCTTTCCATTTCCAAAGATCCCTCATTCCCCCTATTGGAGAATTGTATCAGAAGTCAAGATATAAAGTTATAAGGTAAAGTTTGCTCATAACTAATGGAATAATATTCCTTTTAGACCCTCTCCATTGGCTGAATGAGGAACCATATGTGTTTCTATTAATGTACATAGTTCTATAACAATATTAAGGCAAACCTGAGTTTTTACAGATGCCAAACTTGGATATATTGAGCTATGACTCTTCCTAGCTTCCCTACTTACTCTTCTGTAAATTCCCACTACAAAGGTAACAAACCTAGATGTCACTGCTCAGCACTCATTTAATTCATTTTTTTTATACTGACTTAAGAATTGTTAACACTATCCCTGTGAAAAACAATCATACCAACCCAAGTAAGTCCAGTTCCTCCAGTAACTAATTCTATATTTCTGAAGCCTCCAATGCCCGCCTACTTTTTGTCCCACAGAACTCAGCACAATCATTTTACACATTTCTCACACGGTTTCATTCTCCTATCATAGTCTCTTATTATTCAGTCTTCCTTTCTTGAACTCCATAAATCTTTTAAATGATCAAAAACTATGCTAGATATATTAAGATTAGCTCTTTGTCCTAGCACATTCTTTGGGATTAAGCAAATTCTCACTACATGTACAACATTAGAAGATCAAACAGAATAGTTTTACCACCCTAAAAAATGACCCTCTCCCTGACAAACTCCTGGTAAGCACTTACATTTTAATTCTCCTCATAGTTCCACAATATGAAGAATGTCATCTTACTGGAATCACATTATGCAGACTTTTTAGACTGACTTCTTTGACTTAAAATATGAACATAAGGTTCCTCTGTGTAATTTTGTAACATGATAGTTCATTTCTTTTCCTTGTGAGTAATATTTCATAGTAGGCTATGTGACAGATTTTCCATTAGCTTCTTATACAAGATCGTGGTGGTTTTCAACTTGGGGTAATTCTGCATAAAACTGTTACTATAAGCATTTGTATGTCGAGTTTTTGGTCTGTTTTGTTTTGAGATTAGGTTTTACCCGGTGGCCCAGGCTACTGTTAAACTAACAATCTTCCTGCCTCTGACTCCTAGAGTAGGTTAGTGCATCCATGTCATGCAGCACCACACCCAGCTGGACATTATCTTCAATTCAGTTGGATAAACAATGATAGGAATCATCATTGTATTACATGGAAATGTATATTCAGCCTTGTAAGGTTTTGCCACACTACATTACTGCAAGCTCCACATATGAGCTCCACCTCTCCTTGTGCTTGTCAGAGTATTACTTTTGTTTATTAGAAAGCAAGAAAAAAGAGAGGGGTACAGTAAGTGTGATACCCCTAGGCTGTCTGCCACGGCAAATAAACTCCAAATACATGAGAGACTGTGTGTCTCTGGCTTTAGGTGAGTGTTAGAAAGTATCAGACTTGGGTCATCGGGCTTTATAAGCAAGAGTCTTTAACCACTGAGCACTCTCTCCACCCCACTTGTCAGCCTTTTATATTATCAGACTCAACTCTGTGTGTGTGTGTGTGTGTGTGTGTGTGTGTGTGTGTGTGGTGTGTACACATATACGTACATGTATGAGTGTGCATGCAGAAACCAGAGGTCCAGGTCCATGTCAGATCTTTTTCAGTTAACTGTCCACATACTTTTCCTTTGGTTATATGTGTGTATAATTTGATGTGTGTATGTAATGTGGTGTGTATGTGTATGTGTGATATGTAGATGCCTCATGTGCTCCCAAATTTTGGTTTCCTGCTCTATCACACTTCGGCCTGTTCTTTGAGCTAGAGTCCCTTACTGATGGATGCCAGAGATTGCAGGTGTTTTTTTTTTTTTTTTTCATGTGCCCCGGAGATTCTTGGGTCTCGCTCCCCTATGCGACTGAGGTTACAAAACAGTGTGGCAATACTCCCCTGGATAGGTGAGTCTGGATGATTGAACTCAACTAGTCTCTCTGGCCTCCTCACACGCTCATGCTTACACAGGAAGTGCTCTTAATTGCTGAGTCATCTCTGCAGCCTCACATTATTTATTTAGTTGGGGAAGCGCTTGAGTTAGGGTCTCACTCTGGCCCAGGCTGACTTCGAACTCACTATGTGGTCTCAGGGTGGTGGTCGAACTCACAGTGACCCTTCTACCTCTGCCTTTCATGTGCTGGGATTAAAGGTGTGCACCCCCACGTTCTGCTCACTTTACCTTTTTTTTTTTTTTTTTTTTTTCTCAGGCCAGATGGTTTCTCACTGATCTGGAGCTCATTGATTCCACTAGACTAGCCACCAAGCTATGGGGAGTCTCTTGCTGCCACCTTGCCAGCACTGGTCCATACCACCTTGCCTGGCATTTTTACATGATTGCTGGAGACATGAACTCAGGCTTCAGGCTTTCCCAGCAAGCCCTTTATCTTCTAAGCTATCACCCCACCCCCTAAAATTGGATGTTTTGCATAGCATATTGTGGCCATTCAAGAGAGCTTCCTCTATAGCTCTGGATTCTAATGGTGTTGTTGCTTATTTTCTCAGCATCTCGGATGAATCATCCCAGTGAATGCTCTAGCGCCCCAGCTCTGGGCAAACATCCTTGGCATGATGCGCCTGGGATTAAGTGAGCTCTCTGTAACTGCTTTTTTCTTTGGTCTCTCTGCCTATGTGCTGGTACCACACACAGCTGCTACATTCCATGAATAGACATCCAATTGCTCTATTTTTTTCCAGCAATTGTGCAGGACCTAAATTGATCCACGGTTTGAACTGACTGAATCCAGGCTCTGTGATGGACACAGCCTTTGAAACCAGCCTTCTACCCACAGTGTCAACTTCCTGTCTACAATTTTCTCTGGGAACTTGCTGGAATACAGTTGAGCTCAGTCACTCATGATACTCTAAACTTCCCTTAATTACTTAGCATCAAAACTCTCCATTGCTGTGCGGAGCCTCATTAGTCTTGAACTTTTCTATTTTGTATGCTAAATGAAGATGATCAGTTAATTTGAAGATGACTGAAAACCTGTGTTTTTTATGCCCAGCCTCTTACCTTGAACAACTGAGACCATTATTCTGAAAAGGAAAGCTGGTAGCCACTTCCCTTGAAGTGGTGCTCTGTGGGTCAGGACTAGATCAGGATAGTTACTTCTAGGTTCCTTTGCAGATCCCGTTAGGTACAGTATCACCACCCACATAAGGTGGGAGTGGGGACTTCAGTCATTCTTTGCAACTGGAATAGACAGTAAACTTCTGCTCTCGGCTGCAGCGTGTGTCCTAGACACCTAAGGGAGATGGAACAGTCTTGCCCATACCCAAAGTCAATGCCACCGCTACCACAGTAATGCCAGCACCACGGACTCATGACTCAGTAGGCTGTCTTGAATAAATACTCATCTGCTCTGTGGACTAATGGCACTTTCTAGTGACTTTCAACTGTTGCCTTTACAAGTGATTTTCAATTGTTGTGGTTCTTCACTGGGGGACAAATCTGTAGGCTTCTCGCACTACTTTTCAAGTAGATGCACTAGAAGAGAGGCTATTAAATATTTCATGATAAGGAAATAATAAGAGAAGTAGACACTGTAACTTGATTTAAATGCTATACAATATATGCATGTCTTAAAATATTATACGGTTCTCAGGCTGGAGAGATGGCTTAGTGTTAAGTCTTTGTCTACAATGCAAAAGGTCTCAGGTTTTACTCCCCTGGACCCAAATAAGCCATATGCACAAGGTGGCACAAGCATCTGGAGTTCATTTGTAGTGGCCCTGGGGGAACCTGGCATGCCCATTCTCTATCTGCCTCTACCTCCCTCCCTGTTTCTCTCTCAAATAACTAAATAGTAATTTGAAAAATGTGTGGTTCCCGAATAATATATGTAATTCTTATGAAGTTATGTGTCAGTTAAAAATACCTTAACTGGAGTTGGGAGCAGAGGCCAATTCCAGGTCAGCCTGAGCTACATGAAACCCTACCTCAAAAAAGATACCTTAATTGAAATAACCACAAAAGAAATATGGGGGTGCTGGGCATATGGCATAGAAGATAAAGGCAATTGCTTGTGAGACCTCCTAGTACTGGTTCAATTCCCCACTACTTAAGTAAAAGCCAGATGTAAAAATGTGGCATAAGCACATGGCTTTCATTTGTAGCAGCCAGAGACCCTGGTGTCCCTGCGTTCTCTCTGTCTCTCTCACACACACACAAATAAGTTAAAATATTTTTAAAATATAAAAGGCATAAATTATTGAACAGTGAAATGATTAATATTATACTTTCACTATACCTTTGAGCACATTTTAAAACCTGAAAACTGTGAGAATATAATACATAGGTATGTGTGTATGAACACTGGAATTCATATGATCTTCCTGAGTGATTAACACCACAGTCAAAATTAAATACAAACTTTAAAAGAATAAACAACAGAAGAAATATCTGGTAGACAAGGGGTTGTGTTATTCTTTTAAATAATAGTGCACAGAATATACCTGAATTAACAAATGTAAAATTCAAAACGAAATGTTAGATTAACTTCCAGGCAGTTATCAATAATGTTTAAACATAAAAAGTTAAGTTTATTAAAAAATTAAAATATGGTCAAAGTTTTTCAAGTCTAAAATTTCACTATCATATCAAATAACACTTAAAATCATAAAACCCAATAGGTCAAAAGTATTGGGCATGGTACAACTTTAATCCCAGGATGCAGGAGGCTGATGTAGAAGGATTGCTGTGGGTTTGCAGCCAGCCTGAGACACATAGTGAATTCCAGGCCAACTTGGACTAGAGCAAGACACTATCTGGAATAACCAAATAAATAAATAAATGGTAAATAAAGAGCATTTTTTTTAACTTATACATGATAGTAGATGGAAAGGTATATATTAGAACAATCTTTATAGATATTAATTTTTATTGTATAACCATAAGTAAAAGTAAGCTTACTTTATATGACTTCCAAACACATGGTTTCTCTGCACTGAGAACAAACGTGCAGGAGAAAGAAAGTAGCAACAGCCATTATCTTGTACATTCTTAGTAACTATGAAGGGTGTGTGTGTGTGTGTGTGTGTGTGTGTGTGTGTGTGTGTGAGAGAGAGAGAGAGAGAGAGAGAGAGAGACATGGTTGAAGCACAGAAGAGAAAATTTGTTTTATTTTGGGGTGTTGTTTAACTATTGAGGGTGTAGTGCAAACTCACATGTTGTCTCCAGTAAATGGTTCCTAGCATGTTCTATCTATCTATCTATCTATCTATCTATCTATCTATCTATCTATCTATCTACAAATATAAAATGGGGAACCTTGGGTAATTCTTAAAATTCTAGAATAGTGTTCAATAGTGGGTAATTAGAAGTGACAAGGAAGGAGCTGGGGAAAGGGCAAAAGGACATGTGTGACATGTCAACAGAAGTCAGGGAAGGCTGTGCGGGAGAAAGAAGGGAATTGGGAGATGATGGGATATAAAAAACAAAGACACATTTTATTTGAAAACGCCATCATAGCTAAAACTCTGTGCTAAATAAAATGTATATAACATAATGAAAAATGAAAAGGCTTGGCATTTATCATATCTTAAACTGGAAGTCATAAATGCTAAAAGCTGGGACTATCTTTTACAGAAAAAAAAAAAAAGGAATACATCTAGGTATGGTCATGCTCACCTTTAATCCCAGCACTCAGGGGGCAGAGGATCACTGGGAGTACAAGGCGAGCGTGAGACTACCAAATGAATTCCAGGTCAGCATGGACTAGGGTGATATACTACCTCAAAAACAAAAACAACAACAACAAAAGATCTGCAATATAGTAAAGTGGTCAAGTCACAATAGGGAGATGAAATTTGCCAGTTACTAGCTCTCACATTAAAGGAACTAGAAATGTGATAGAGGGATCCACATTGTTCATACCTGAAGTTAGGTTTTCTGCAAAGCATCATCTTTGAGAGTGATGAAAACAGTAAAATCAGAAGACCACTTTCTCTCCTGATATTGCTATAGGCATAGTGAGAAAGAGGTGAAAGCTACATCCCTATTTCTTCTTATTAGTCTATGATTCTAATGTTTTACTGAGAAAATCACAATGATTAGAGCAATGGACAGCAAAATGAAGACTTCATAGAATTGTAAGTTTAAATGTGTCCTTTACCAGCATTGTGTTGAAATATCACTCAGTTTGGCTAATGCAACATTTAACAGGTTATTACACTGTCATCCCAGACTACTGTATAAAGAAGCCTTAATGGGGCATAATGTAAAAGTTATTGTGAAATATTTTATTATAAGTATGTGCATTCTATCTAATAATAGCATTTCAGATTTTCCCATAGGTATCTTCACCGACACCATAGGGTAAATTCATAATGGAAAGGAAAACTTATACAGCCGAGTATTTTCTCAAATAATATTTTACAAGGAGAAGAAGATTATTTTTGTCAGTTTTCCCTGGGAAATTTCATCATATAGTTAAAATTTGGGACTTCTCTTTATTAGCCTTTTGACATCACCTCATTCATGTTCTTATGGTAAATAAATGCAATATATTTGTATTTATGTGACAGGCTTATTAATGGGTTGTAAATAAACCAAGGCTTTGGTTGTCATTAAATGTGTAGGAAATTGCTTTCCTGTTGTTGTTGTTGCTCATATATGGTGTGTGGTGAGTGTGTTATGTATGAATTTTATGTGCCCTACATGCTCATTAGTGGGGGGAAAGATATGGTTCATCTTTGGTAGCTGGAGCTGAGCATCAGTTTCCTGTTCCATTGCTCTTCTGCCCCTTCTTATTTTGAGCCAGAGTCTCTTACTAATTGCAGAGCTTGCTGCTTTTCAAGAGCATAGGCAACTCCCAGGTCTCTGCTTCTCTTTACAGGACTGGGGCTCCAAGCACATGTAACCACACCCAGCTGTTTGTAGAGGATTTGGAGACTGAAACTCTGACAGTTTCAGACCCCTCAGGCCCTCATGCTTGCAGCGTGCATGCGCTTAACCATCGAGCCATCTCTTCCTTCAGCTGTAGGTTATTCTGAGTAAAAAGCAAAGAGTTGCTGGAACACAGTAAGTTTGTGAGGTGGAATTCAGCTCGGGTCAGCAGCAGATGGCCTCTACACTGCTTTCCTTTATGTACGGGGAGGTGGTGATCATATAATGTTGTTGGGTAACTGCTGGTGCTCAGGAAACATGCATAACGTTCTACCCAAGCATTCAATATTAGAGAGAGGCAAAGTGTTTCTTGGTAAAATGTGAAGGAAACTTTAAAAGATAACTGAATGCTTAACAACTAAACTTCTTCCTTCAAGAAAGCTTCTTTAACTGCTAAGCCATCTCTCCAGTCCCATACCCAGCTTTTTAGATGAATGGTAGGGATTAAACTCAGGTCATCGTGCTTTCATAGAGCTCTGACTCACTGAGCCATCTCCCTGACCCTAGATGTATGTCTTCAATTCTTCAACTGATTGTGATTATGCTGAAGCTCAGTCCTTGTGTTTGTTCCAACTGATTTTTTCTCACTGTGACCATTGTTATCACGTCCTGAGACAGATTTAGCTATGAGACACCTAATGTTACATGGGTGGGTGGGTGGGTTCCCTATGCAGTAGAAAGCAAATGACGGATAAAATTCCCAAGTATCAAATTAATTTGAGAAAATGAATCATAGAATATCTAGTTAAAATTCGACAAATGCAATAAAAATTGCAAGTGTAAAGTTCTGTTGCCAGTAACTGCTTACAACGCCTCTATAATGCTCTTCTGTGCATTTGGGATGTAGATTCTTTGACTGACTTTCCCATGGGAATGGGTTGGTGATATATACTATGGAGAGAATGCAGAGGTCATCCCATCCTTTCTGTAAAAAGGAGGTCTAAATCTAATGTCATTATTTGTGAGTCATAGTAGCTGATGTAGGTTAGAGTATTTTTCTCCCTTTCAGTCTATTATGCTTGAGTCATATTTTTTTAATAAATGTTGTCAAAACCTTATGAAAGCCTCATCATGAGCAAGTTGTAAGATTGTGAGATATCTCAGGTTTCCTTGTACAACAACTTAGGCATGTTTAGAAATGAGCACAGTAATAATCAATTTGTTGCTGATGTTTTCGTTTAGTGACATATGAAAATTTTTATGTTATCTGCAACTGAGCAGTAAATTAAATTATTTCAACATATTCTCATGTTTCAACTCTTTTCATTAAAGGAGACTGCTAAGCAACTTAAGAGGCTTTTCCTTACTGTTATTGGAAATAGATATTCCTCTTAATGATCTGATCCTTTGGGGAGTTTGCATTTGTTCTGAGAAAAAAAAAAAGAATTTATTTGATGTGGGAGCGTGACTTTGTAATCCATCCTCTTTTCCATCTTGTATTGCTTATTTTTTTTACTTTATTTCTTATTTATTTTCAAGCAGAGAGATGTGAATAAGGAGAGAGAATGAGCGCAGCAGAGCCTCCCCAAACAAACTCCAGATACATGTGCCACTGTGTGTGCATCTGGCTTTATGTGGGTACTGGGGGATTGAATTTAGGCCAGCAGGCTTTGCAAACAAGAGTAATAAGGAATTAAATATCTACTAGGTACATGGCTGGAGTTAAAGAGAAAGAATAAACATTGCAGCCTGTGGATTCAAAATGCACAGAATTCTAGAGGCATGCTGACCAGGAAGCCAGTGAACTCCATATGATATGAGTTCATCTGTTAATGGGATGCACAGTCTGTGCTGGCACCCAGAAACTGTGCCTCCACCATTAGTATAAGGTGAGCACTGGGCTTCATGCACATCCAGGTGCCAGAGAGAGGGAAATAAGAATAGCTCTCTTCGCTGCTAGAAGCCCGCTGTTGGGATTGCAAAAGATAGTAAGCACAGGAAACCACCACATTCCTCCTCACTGCTATAGTTGAATTTACAACTAAAATGCCAAAAGCATCACAGGGAGTAGATTGGGAGTCCACATGAAAGTGACCCCACAGCTGACTTTGGACCCTAAGCATCTTTCATTATTATGAATTAATTGTAAATATTTTAATATATTGCTTTCCTTAATTTTATTTTTATTATAAAAGGACTATGGAGATGACTCAATGGTTTAAAAAAAAAAAAAAAGACACTTACTGGCAAGCCTGCCACATGGAACATAATTTCTCCAGCACCCACGTAAACTCAGAGGCAAAGTGTCATTTGTGTCTGTGATATAAAAGTGCCTATGGCAAAGGCACAATGACCTTGGGAGAACCCAGAAACTCACAGGCCAGCTGGACTAGAACACAAGCAGCACAAAACAATGAGTGGCACTGCCTCACAAAGGAGTGGGGGCTGGAGAGATTGCTCCATAGTTAGAGGTACATGCTTGCAAAGCCTGATGGCCCAGGTTCAATTCACCAGCTTCCATGAAAAGCCAGAGGCACCAAGTGACACATGCATCTGGAGTTCATTTGCAGTGCCAGGAGGTTTTAACTTGCCCATTCTTTCTCTTCTCTCTCTCTCTCTCTCTCTCTCTCTCTCTCTCTCTTTCTCTGCCTGCCTTCCAGAAAATAAATACATTAAAAAAAAAAAAAGAAGTTGAAAAAACAGATCAAATACTCTGAGGTTGTCCTCTGCTTTCTATATGAGTACTGTGGCATGCACACCCCCCCCCCAGGCACACTATATGCAAACAAACAAAAATATATTTTAAATTATAATTAAATGATTGACCATGTACTCTGATTGCAAAGGGACATGAGAGAAGGCTAACGTTAGTTAGCAATGGCATGTTCAATACTTAGAATGGAAAACCTCAGAGGACTGAACCGCAGGACTCCAGCAGGCTTGGGAAATGAAAGGTAGATGAGCCAGAATGGGGAGCTGCTGCACAGACCAATTTTCTATGGATCTGCTTGGAAAATAGTTTCTTTCCTGGCCACACCTGATGAGTTCTGGTTGTCCTCTTTTTGACTTTGGCTCTGTATGAGTTGGTTTTCAAGAATTAGCTTTTATGTGATCAAACTGTTCCTTTTTCAAAGCTTTTTTTTTTTTTTGTAATTATGTTCAGAGCACTGTTTTTTTTTATTAAAAAAAAAGTATAAATTCAGCTTTAATGTATGGAAATTGGGAGCCCAGCATACAAGCAAAGCCCAGGGCAGCACGCAGAGACTGTGTACAGGAGGTTAGGGGAGCTGTGGAGAAGAATAGAAATGAGATCCTGTCAGAAAAGGGGGGAGAATCACACACACCCTGAGCAAACGCGCGTGAAGGGGAACCTTGCAAAGCACCTCCTTAGTTGTGGACACAGAACATGAGATGCTTATAAAACTGTAGCCATTGGAAACTCACAACACCTAATGCCTACTTGACCACCTACCATCTGGGATAAAACCACTTACTGGGTCGTTAGCAAGTTCCTGTTGTACCCACAACATTTTCTGAGTACTAACTAAAAAAAAAAATCTAGAGTACTTCCCCTTACACGTATGAATTTTCAAGGCTGAAGTGTTAGAGGCATGTGCAAGGCAACATAATTAAACTGAGTTTCTAAGACTTTGTCAAACAAAAGTTGCTGAGTTTTCCAAAAGAGAACCTCTTCTAATTATGCTCTTTGGGGTGAGATTCAATGTGTCTCCAGGAGAAGACATTTTGAAACATTGCATTTCACACTTGATGTATTTTCGTAGAATTCTAAAATATGCACTTTTTTTCATAAGCCCCTTGGCATATGCTAATTAGCCAAAAATATAAAATGGTGATGTGATTAATTAGATTTTTACCTTATGAGCTCAGGAGAGAGCAGACCCGCCACCCTGTGTCATAATACAACTGTCCTGCCTCGCCAATGCACCTGGTATAATCAGGGTGTGTCATTTCAAACATGCCCTTTTGTCTAATGGATGCCAAGTGATTCAAGGTGAAAGCTAAAATTTACTTACACATTTTTGTAGATGGGTTTGAAATAGTTTAATTTCTTTACATATTTTAGGTGTTGATTACAGTTTGTTGATATAAAAGTGTCTAGAAGAAGTCTTACACCTGTATAATACAATCTATTAATGTTTATATTCATGTCAAGTACCATTTCAGCCTTTAAAAAAAATAGTTCAGTAGCAGTTAGTCAGGTCTTCAGAGTTGTATAGCCAAAAGCTCAATTCTTGTGTTCCTCAGCATAGGTGAGTTAGTTGTTTGAACAGCACAATAGTGTCACAGCCCAGGAATACACACTTATGTCTACACACCAACAGGTACAATCACCGAGAATTCTGAGAACTTGAAGAAAGTTATCCAAGAACAAACTCGGCTACATTTAGCATTTCCAGAGGTTTGCACTCGTGACAATCTCATTGTATGTAACTTCCTATAGAAATATGGTTTTTAGAAATGAACTGTGGAAAAAGCAGTTTTAGATTTCATTAAGGCAGGTTTGCGTTTAACTCATTCAACTATGCATGAACACCAGTGTCTCCGGGGAATAGACTTCTCTCTGAGTGACTTGAAAAGTCCCCACCAGCCTTCTCCTTAATGTGGGACACATATAGACATAGAATTGAGTCTTTGATTTCGGAAACCCCCTTGTTCCTTCTGGGATTCAGTAAGAAGTTAAATATGAGAGGCTGGGAGAGCTTAGAGAGAAGTTCTTTTTTTCTACATCTTGTGCTGAACTAAAATATTTGTAATATTGTAGAGTGTGGTGTTCAGGTTTGCACATTGCTGGTAAAAATCAACCAAGAGTAGCTTGTGGGGGAAAAAAAGAGGTTTATTTTGGCTTACAAGATTGAGGGGGCAGCTCCATGGTAGCAGGGAAACGACAGCATGAGCAGAGGGTGGACATCACTTCCTGGCCAACATCAGGTGGACAACAGGAACAGGAGAGTGTGCCAAACACTGGCATGGAGAAACTGGCTTTAGCACCCATAAGCCTGCCCCCAACAATACACCATCTCCAGGAGACTTTAATTTCCAATTGCCATCAGTTGAGGAGACTAGCATTCAGAAACCTAAGTTTATGGGGACACCTGAATCAAACCACCACATTCTGTCTCTATACCCCATAAACTGATATCCATACATGGATGTGAAATACAATGCATTCAGTAAGACTTTAAGAGTCCCCATAGTTTTTAATCAATCCTAATGACGTTCAAATATACCCATAATCCAAGGTCTTTTAACTGAGACATAATACCAAAAAGTCCCCCCAAAACCCATAATGACCCAGAGTACACATTCATACTGCAAAAGATGACGCTGGGCATAGCAAAGAAATATTCGACTAATACAAGATTTAAAACAACCAGGGCAAACATCAAACTCTGTAGCTTCAAGTCCAACAACTCTAGTCAACAGCAAACTTCCAAGTCTGATAATTCTAACCAGCAATGAGTCTCTGGCATTCCAATTCCCCGCCTCCAGCTAGGCTATTCACAGTCCTGGAAAACTTCATCTGGGGCTAGCAGCTTTCCCTAGCAGCCATCTCCTGGTCCTGGCATCTCCACTGGGTCTCCACCGCAATCCATGGTCCATTCTCATGACTCCATCAGGTGTCCATGCAGGCATCCAGCAAACCTGCTTCACACTGCCCATGGTGGTTTACAAAACACAAGACCATGTCGCAAACTCAATGACCCTCTCTTTCTGGCATTTCCTATATTCCACAATACCACGTAGGGTGCCAATTTGTTAATCCAGGGGGAAATAAAGCAGACTTTGAAGAACAGGACACTCCATGAACATTCCACCCCCTTCAAAAGAGTCTACATTCTTCCTGTTGCCCCAGCGCTGGTCAGCTGGCCCAATCTCCAGGGTTGTAATCTCTCAATTGCTATCTCAATAAAGGGTTGATTGCCAGAAATGATGGAACACACCTTTAATTCTAGCACTCAAGGGTTGAAGTAGAATTGCCATGAGTTAAAGGCCAGCCTGGGCTACAGAATGTGTTCCAGGTTAGCCTGGGATATAGTAAGACACTATTACCAAAAAATAAAAAAAAAAAGAAAGAAAGTCGAAAAAGAAGGGTTAGTAGGATGGCTCAGTCACTAAAGTGCTTTCCTCACAAGCATGAGAAACTGAGTCTGGTCCCTAGAAATCACATGCCATATTCCACATGGAGTAATTGAGCAGTTCAGATTCAAACTTAGGTCAGACGAATTTCAGTTCCACTTCTATCTCATTTTATGTTCTTATTAACATAGAAACAAGCAATTTTAACTGGAATGGTAAGAAGGAAATGAAGGAAAATGACCTTTCAAACAAGCAAATGGCACTAAGGAGAACGTGCACAACCATTCTGCTCACACCGTGGTGTGTATAAAAGCATCTCATTTAAGATGTGACCTCAGAAATTTAAAATTACCAACACAAATACCGAGCTGAATATCTGCCTTGTATTCAAATAACCCGGATATAAGATTGTGTTTAAATTTTCATTTATTGTAAAATTATCAATGTTTTCACAAACACATCATAAGGTAATAGAAAGGGTTATGGCTTTTACTAAATTCTATTGGACTGGGCTGGAGAGATGGCTTAGCAGTTAAGCCCTTGCCTATGAAGTCTAAGAGCCCCAGTTCAAGGCTTGATTCCCCAAGACCCACGTTAGCCAGATGCACAAGGGGGCGCACGCGTCTGGAGTTCGTTTGCAGTGGCTGGAGGCCCTGGCACGCCCATTCTCTCTATCTACCTCTTTCTCTCTCTGTCTGTCATTCTCAAATAAATAAATAAAAATAATTAAAAAAAAGAGGGACTCGTTTAAAAAAAATTCTACTGGACTATGGACTGTTAATATAAGATTGACTTCAAACCTGGGTAGCATAGAAGGCAGAGGGTAACTACATAAATGTAATGTATTGCGAGGTGATGAAAAATATAGCCAAGGCTGGGGCGATTGCTCAGTCCATACAGCACTTGCTACATAAGCATGAGGAGTAGGTTGGCATCCCTAACATCCATGTCCAGTGCTGGGTGCGGTGCCAGGTGCCTAAAGTCCCAGCAGAGATAGGAAGACCCCTCTTGAGCTTGTCCAGTGGAATCAATGAGCTCCAGGTTCAGTAAGAGACCCTGCCTCAAAATAAGGTGGAGTGTCATAGGGAAGTCTCCCCACATCAACCTCTGGATTCTGCACACTTCCATACACACAGGCACCCAGACACATACACACACACACACACACACACAGAAAGAGAGAGAGAGACATGCATGCACACTACATACTATATGCACATGCAAACAAATAGTTCAAAGATGTGCGTGCTTTCTTCGTGTGGAAGAAAGCATTTTGGCATTCTTTAAAATAAAGTAACTTTTCAAGTTCATCCAGCAATGCTGCAGGTTTTCAAAGTCATAAATATTAGTTAATTAAATCCAAAACATAGGAATAATGAAGAACAGAAAGACTCAAATATATTTTCCACTAATATCTTATTTTTGTCACTAGGAAAGGCATAAGAATGGTTGTGAGGGTATCATGAAAGGGTTAAAATAAGCAATAAGACTGCCCCCACCTTAAAAAAAAAAAAAACCCAAATGGAAAAGAAAGCCACAGGAAAGAAAATAAGTCCACTAATGAATGAGGAAGGGCATGAAATTAATGATGGCGCTAAAACGGTTGAGTTATTGAACTCAGTTTTTTTTAACTCTGTCTTTAACAAGAGAAATGAAGCAAAGAAATATAGACAATGAGGGAGTAATGAAGACGTTGCAAAAATTGTTCCAGCCAACAGGAAGATAAGGGAATTTCTTATTTGGCAGTCATAGAAGACTCACATTGCCCTGAGTTGTTGAGGGGATTGGACAACATGTTTACTGATCCGTGCACGTTTATTCTTGGAAAATAACAGAATGCTTAGCATGCTGGGGGATAAGAGGAAGATGGATCCTTAAAGGGACTGGAGATGTCTGCCAAGAAAGGTGTATAGAGAAGAGAGCATTTAGTACCTCAGTCAAGGTGAATGATGGGAAACAGACAGAGTATCTTCAGTACCAACAAAACAGACTGTGTGAACATCATTGCTCTCCTATCACAAATTCACAAAGATGTACATAAAGAAAATTGCAAAACACAAAGCTGCACATGAGGGTGCTTTCTGGTTTGGAGAGTTGCCCATTTTGTGCAAAAAAATAAATAAATAAATAAAAAATAAAAAGCTGAGTGTCTCAAAGGCAAATGAAGAAGTCATGGTTTTAGAAATAGGTAAAAGATTGCCCAGTGTGATGTGATCTACACTGACAATTACACAAATGACCATTAATTGTCTGTGGTCTAAAGGCTTTACATGGCTTAAAAGAATCTATAATGATTGTTATTTATGGCCCACAATCCCCCTGGGGAAAACCACACCCCAGCAAAGAGGGGGGAGGCAGGGATGAGGGTAAGGATGGTAACAACATGTGCTGTGTACATGCTGAGATGTCCATAACTAATAAAAAATAATAAAATAAAATGACAAAAAATTCAAGGAATGCTTCAAAAAAATAATAAACAAGAAAAAGGTGCTGGGGAGAGGGCTTAGCAGTTAAGGCACTTGCCTACAAAGCCAAAAGATCCAGGTTCAATTCTTCAGGACCTAGTTAAGCCAAATGCAAAAGGTGGCACATGCATCTGGAGTTCATTTCTAGCTGCTGGAGGCCCTGGCACACCCATTCTCTCCTTCCCTCTCTCCTTCTCAAATAAATAAAAAGAATAAAAAAATTTAAAAATGCAAGCAAAAGTGTATCAAATCTGGACTATAAGAGAGATATGCTGACATATGTAAGTACTTCCAGCCACCAGGAGGCTAAGGGAGAAGGATCACTGTAAGTTGGAGGACAGCCTAGGCTGACATGTGAGATCTTGTCTCAAAATAAAAGAAAGACTGACTGAGATGGGGAGAATGGAGTTTCAAAGGGGAAAGTGGGGAGAGGGAGGGTATTACCATGGGATATTTTTTATAATCATGGAAGTTGTTAATAAAAAATTTAAAATTAAAAAAAAGAACTCTAAAAATTGAAGTGGAGGATTATGTTTCAAGGGTGGGTAGTCAGAGGGTGGATACATTTTTAAGAATGTGAGAGTAGAGCTGGTCATTGTAGACCACATCTATCATCTCAGCACTTCAAAGGCTGAGGTAGGAAGACCACTGTGAGTTGGAGGCCAGCCTGGACTACAGAGTGAGTTCTTGATCAGTCTGAGACTCTGAAGAAAGAGAGAGAGAGAGGGGGGGGGAGGAAGAAAGAGATAGAAAGAAAAGGAAATAAAGAGAAAGAAAGAAAAAAAGAAAGAAAGAAAGAAAGAAAGAAAGAAAGAAAGAAAGAAAGAAAGAAGACAGAAAGAAAGATGGAAATGAAGAAAGAAGAGAACGGGAAATACAAGGGTCTTATTTTGATATCTGGAAAAATCTGGAAAACTATGCTGCTCAAAAGAGATAAGTTCTGGGGCTGGAGAGATGGGTTAGTGGTTAAGCACTTGCCTGTGAAACCTAAGGAGCCCCGTTTGAAGCTCGATTCCCCAGGACCCACATAAGCCAGATGCAGAAGGTGGCTTAAAGCATCTGGAGTTCGTTTGCAATGCCTGGAGGTCCTTGTGTGCCCTTTCTTTCTCTGTCTTTTCCTCTTTCTCTCTGCCTGTCCTTTGCTCTCAAATAAATAAATAATTTAAAAAAATGAGACAAATTCTGGGCTAGAGAGATAACTTAGCAGTTAAGGTTTTTGCCTGCAAAGCCAAAGGATCCTGGTTCTATTCTCCAGGACCCACGAAAGCCAGATGCGTAAGAGGGCACATGCATCTGGAGTTTGTTTGCAGTGGCTGGAGGCCCTGGTGCACCCATTCTCTGCCACCCTCCTCTCTCTCTCTTTCTGCTTCTTTCTCTCTCTCAAATAAATAAATAAAATATATTTTAAAGGAGAGAGAGACAAGTTCAGCAAGGTGACAATATGAAAGGTGAGTGACCCTTGCTCTCATCACCTTAATAACTACACAGGAGAGAGGGTCTCATGGGATGCTTTCCGCTTCCAGTGATTAGCAGAATGAGGGGGAAAAAATGTGCCAAGCACCTTAGAATCAAAGTTACCTCATGAGAAAGAAAAGAAAGAAACACACAAACACACACAGATAGACACACACAGATAGACACACACACACACACACACACACACACACACACACACACACTCACACAAACATAGAAGTCAGGCACTGGGATCTCAGATCTCAGGATTGGGGAGGTCAAAACAGGCTAGTCCTGGGGCTTTCTGGCTAGCCAGTCTAGCTGAATCAGTGAGCTCCAGAGTCAAAAAGCCTGTCAAATACGAGAGTGGGGAGTGATTGAGGAAGACACCCAATGTTGGCCTCTGACCTTCACATGCATGCACACTCCTGCACACACACACACACACACACACACACACACACACACAAACAAGTTCCCAGAGATGACAGAGAATTTGGCATTGCAAAGTTAGATGATCAGGAGCATTTTCGTTAGGTCTGAGATCAGGGCTTCATCCAGGATTTTTAAAGGAAGTTACTTCAAAACGACAACAAAAACAACTAGAACAAGAAGGAAAAAAAATGCTAGAGATAGAAGAGTACAATTTTATAACTAGATTAATACAAATAAATACTAGTCAAAAGACATAGAAATGTAAAATTATGACATGAGGAATGGTCACAGGCAGGGAACTGAACCTTGGTGACAATGATGTGAGAACTTCATCTTGCCTGGGAAGAAATGGAAGTCTTAGGAAGATGAGGCCAAAGTGACTTAATCTGGGAACGCATCTTGGAAGGCATGGGGCTTCTGTGTCTTAGGCTTTTCAGGCATGCAATGGGATGATAGCCAAGATTTACACTGAAGGTGCATTCTCTGATGTTGATGGACAGCTACTGCTTTTTGAGGAGAACACAAAAATGTGTGATCCTGGGGCTGGAGAGATGGCTTAGTGGTTAAGCGCTTGCCTGTGAAGCCTAAGGACCCCGGTTCGAGGCTCGGTTCCCCAGGTCCCACGTTAGCCAGATGCACAAGGGGGCACATGCGTCTGGAGTTCGTTTGCAGAGGCTGGAAGCCCTAGCGCACCCATTCTCTCTCTCTCCCCCTATCTGTCTTTCTCTCTGTGTCTGTCACTCTCAAATAAATAAACAAAAAATGAACAAATATATTTAAAAAATGTGTGATCCTTCTGTTACTCATGAACACAGTGACTCTCATGCTAAGCACTCTGCTAGCGGGACACGGGACACTTGTGATGTCAGAGACCTGACGTCCATCACCACACCCCAAAGCCAAACGGGTTTATCCAGGCTTTACAAATAAAAATAGCAATAGAAATGTGAAGGGTCAGTTTCAGTACACCCAGAATGCAGCTGGTAAGATGAGCAACAAACCTTCTGCCCCAGCTCCTTCTCCACAGCAAGACGGGCTTAAAGAGCACTATATTCTTCTGGAAGTCTATAATTTCATCCTTCTGACATTGCCGTCAACTGAAATGGAAAGAACTGGATTCAGAATCAGAGATCTGGAACTGCCCAAAGTGAATGCTGCAGTGACAATATCACACTGTCCTGAGATGTCTGTGTTGTCGCACTTCTCAAGAAGGCCTTTGATGGACTGCCCCTCATTTGAGCTGTGTGCGGAATTTCTACGAACATTTGGCTGGCTGTTACTATCAAGGCAAGGACAGTTACAGCTATGTGCTAACCACGTGTTTTGCTGAGTGAAACTCAGCAAAATGGGTAAGGGAATTGTTTTGTTTCATTCTCCCTGTGTGCACACTTTTAAAACAGAACCATCTCAGCTCTGCAGAAAGGGATCTCCAGTTCTTTTTATTATTGTTAATCTAGAAACTTTGTATGGACACATCATATGTTATTGCCATCATTTCCCTCCTCCCCGCCCTCCACCTCCTACTGAGGGCCCTTCTTCACGGGATTGCTGGTGTTTGCCATGGAGCTGTGGGTTATGAGCTGTAGAGAACAGCAGTCTGTCACTGTGGGGAGGGCTGTGTCTCTGGATGTTCCCTCCCACCCTGTGGCTCTTACATTCTTTCCACACCTCTCTTCCACAAACTTCCCTGAGCCTTGGTGGATGTGCATTAATTCTAGTTTAGTGACAACCAACTCTTAATGCAAACATTTAGGGTCAACCTGGGTATCTAATCACATGGAATATCTGTTGATAAGGACTTAGATGTCATTAGGTTCCCTAGAGGTACAAGGTATTCCTGGGTATATCTTTAAAAGAGGATATCATGTTAATTTCCCAAGTGCTCAACTTCCCATCGGTCCATCCATCCAATCATGAATTCATGAATGCATTCACTCAGAGAATCATTCTACGTACATATGCTGAGCTTCTATAGTGGGAAAGGCAATGTGATAGAAAGACAGAAGGGCAAGAGATGCCTCATCTCATTCTCTCCTAAGCTATAAGACATGTGAAAGGGGTTATCAAAATCTGTCAAAACATAAAAGTTTATGAATGAATCACCTATGAAGCAAAGTAAAACAAATTTAGGATTTTCATCCAATTGTGTTCATTTTCAATTTCTTAGTTTGCAATATCTTTTCCTAAATACAGAAACTTTGCACTGTTGAAATAGCATTAGAGATAACTTATAAAAATGTAGCATGTAAAAATTATATAAAAAATAAGCCATCGGGCCTGTGTTGTGTAAGTGAGCTTTATGATTCAAACAAGAAACAAAAGTTTAAACAAGATTACTTTGAGGGAATGGAGATACACACACACACACACACACACACACACACACACACACACACACATATACATATACATACAGATGATAGATAGATAGATAGATAGATAGATAGATAGATAGATAGATAGATAGATAGATGATAGATAGAAGGTCAGGCAGAAAAACCTTATGTATGCACACAGAAGACTGGAGAAAGTTTGCTAAAGAAGGTGAAATCTGAAGTAGTCTGTGAAAAAGATCATTAGGGGAGACCTAGCAGTGTGATAGCCCAGAGCAGGAAAACTGACTGATGTTCTGATGATAGGCGGGAACAAAGACTCTGTGGCCATCCACTGGCAATAGCTACCATGCAGGAGTATCTGAGGGCGTTTTAAAACCATGCCAAGCGTATTTTGGACTTCATTGACAAACTCAGACATCACACAAGGAAACATATCACAGGGTTTCTTTGTAATGGGAAGTACTGAAGGAAGTCATTAAAGGACAGGGCAACTTCTGGGGTCTCTGAGTGTCTGATTAAAGCTCTTAGGGTCTGATTAAAGTCAGGGCCAGGCTCTCACTCATCCTTCATTGCATCTCAGAGTCCAACCTCGCATCCACCATTACTTGCCCTAACGGTAAACTCCAAGTCCTCCAGTCCACACTCCGTCATCAGTCAAACCACACCCCACGCACTACCCGTAGCTTCCAATGCTGCCTCCAGTCCTCACATGCTTTCCTCTGTATCCGCGCATTCTGTCTCTTAACCAGCGAAACATCACACATGCTCAACTGATTCTCTGAACTCATTTTGTAATAAATAGAATATAGCTATGTTTCATTGGTGCTTCTTTGAAATCCTTCCCCAGAGGTCACTCCTCACTCATCTGAGCAGTCTGGTCATTCTGCCATAGGGTATATTCTCAGACTACACAAGACAGGCAGCTGAGACCATTAATATTATTATTTGTGGAGGTGGAGACTGAACCCAGGATTGTTGTTGTTGTTGTTGCTGTTGTTGCTTTGTTTTTGCATGCTAAGCAAACATTCTACCATTGAGCTTTCTTACCATCCACTTTTATTTTTTTAAAAAAAGACAAAACCTCACTCTGTAGCTCAAGCAGGCCTTGGATTTTCTCTATCATGCAGGCTAGTCTGAAAATTATGATCTTCCTTCCTCAACTTACCAAACTCTGGGATTGTAGCCACATGCCACCACACCTGTCATGGGTCTGAATTTTTAAGCAGGTTACAAGTAGCCCATGTGAGCAGATCATTGAAGCTAATGAGAAACTGCTACTTTTGAGTGCTTATCCACACAGAAAAGCTCTGGAAACCTAAGAAATCAAACATTCTATAATAAACTGAAAATTAGTTAATACCAGCTGGGCGTGGTGGTGCACACATTTAATCCCCAGCACTCAGGAGGCAGAGGTAGGAGGATCACTATGAGTTCGATGCCACCCTGAGACTCCATAATAAATTCCAGGTCAGCCTGGGCTGGAGCGAGACCCTAATAGAATGTTGTGCCATGGCATAGTAAACTCCTTTGAATCTACAGTGTGCCAAATTCTTGAATATTCTTGTTGTTTCTGTCTCAGACATCATCTCTCATCCAGTGTTTTTATTCACCTGCTAATTTCCACTCTGTGGATGGCAGGTTACATGTGACTTGTCCCCAGTAGATGGCTTGTTTACTCCTAGAGGCAACATTGAATTCCTCTTGCCCTCCCATTATGGAAGTCACACTGCGACTGCCATTGGTTAGTCCATGACTTTTTTTTTTAAACTTCTTTAAGGAACTTAATTTACTATTTGAGAGAGAACAAGAGATAGAGGCAGATAGAGGGAGAGAGAATGGGAATGCCAGGGCTTTCAGTCACTGCAAATGAACTTAGACACATGAGCCACCTTTGGCCTCTGGCTTATGTGGGACTTGGAGAATTGAACCTGGGTCCTTTGGCTTTGTAGGCAAGTGCCTTCACCACTAAGCCATCTCTCCAACCCTGGTCCATGATTTCTCCAAAAACTATAATAGTGATTGACATCATCAGAGGTTAGTAAATACTTCTAGAACAATAAAATTAATTGAACCAATACATGATTGAATGGATCAAAGGAAATATCAGTGAATTAATATATATTGGGATGTTTATTATTGGTTTCTAAGCAAGAGTTGATCCATGAAGATAATTATTATGTATGAAAAGAAGTAAATTGAAGAACTCAGTCGATGATCAGAGAAAATGTACTAATGCCACACTCCATTCCTTCTCCCATTTATTCACTCTACAAGTATTTAGTGAATGCAAATTGCTATATCAAATGTCAGCCTTTTTTGTTTATTCAAATATTTTGGATGCCTAATGGTGCATGACAAGTTCTCTTTGTTCAAATCACATACTTGTTGTTTTTCATATATTCTAGAAATAATTCCAACTTTCCCATTAAGAAAAAAAAAAAAATCCCTGTTTTATGTGCACCAAAAGAAAAAGAAAAAAAGTTTTGGTACAATAGTGTATTTTCTATTGTTTTATTTATTTTTTCTCCCGAGGAATTTCAAACAACTGAACAACCATCAAGCTAGTCCCATTGGTTACTTTTTGTGTAAAACTGCCCTGCATGTGCACATACAAAATAAGCAGCTGCTAAGGAATAAGGGACTTAGCTGCCCTTCTGTGTGGAGAGCTCATAGCTGCGAGGTGACCAACATTCAGAGCAGCAGCGGGCCGGGGGATAAAGCGGAGCCGGGTGGCTACACAAGATGTTATATAAACTCCGCCATAGGCAAGAACATTCTCTACAGTAGAAGGATCTTTTACTAATCAAAATATTTGAAAATTCAAGGAGAAATGATCCATGCTAAGAACACCACTCATTCTAAATTAGAGCTTCTAGCCAATCTAACTAAAGTGTCTTTAAGCTAGAGGAAATATTCTAGATGGAGAGAGGACCCCGGAATGGACTAGAATCCAAATGTTATGAATGCAGGCATCGTCATTGTCTCTGACTGGGGAGCAGTTTCCTCCCTTGTCTACAAATGACTTGCTGATTACCTGTGATAGACTTACCAAGAGGTGGAAGCAAACAATTTTTGTTCAAAGCAATGCAAATGTCTCGGGGGGGGGGTGAAGATTTGTGGGGCATCTTTATATGAAAGATCAAGGAAAATACTATGAAGAATGTGTATGAGTCCATGACCTGTGGTCGATAACAATGATCATTGCTTATAGATTAAGCATAACTAACTGTCCTTTCCAAAGAGAAACAATTGTCAGGCATGGTGATGCACGCCTTTTATCCCAGCACTCAGGAGGCAGAGGTAGGAGGATCATGGTGAGTTCAAGGCCACCCTGAAACTACATAGTGAATTCTAGGTCAGCCTGGGATAGAATGAAACCCTACCTTGAAAAACAAAAAAACAAACAACAAAAAAAAAAACAACACAATTTCTGATTTTTTTTTTTCAGTCATATATTTCAGTAAGCCCCCTTTGCTGTGGTGGAATACATTTGTTAAGGTTTTTTTTTTTTTTTCCTCATTTTGGCCTAATTTTAGGAGAAACATAGTTATGTTCTCCCATTGTGGACCATGCTTATTTCCAGGAACTTAGCTGGATTTCAAGAGTAACCTGGAGAAATCAACTATCTTCAGGACCAAGAAAATGTTAGTGACACTATGCTAGTACAACAGGGAATTGTGAGCAAGGTCACTATGTTTCCTCAGAGTCACTGCTTAAGAGGACAAAGTTCAGTAGTACCCATGGGGCACGTCGCAGGTCATTATATTGATGCATGTTCCAGGACAAACTCCCAATCATCATGAGACTCCAAAGAATCAGCGCACACGCGCTCGCATGTGTGTGTGTGTGTGTGTGTGTGTGTGTGTGTGTGTGTGTGCTTTCCACATGGAGATGTTTGTCTTTGGAATTCTCACTCCCCTTTTCTCTTGAGAATTTTTGTTAGTTTAGATCCTCACTGCCCCAATTTGGAGCCGAAAAAAAAATTACTTAGATGGAGCCAGGTTTTGTCAATGTTCTGATATTATGCCTGTCACTGTCATATTTTATAAACAGGTCCCATCGACAAAAAAAAGAAAGAAAGAAAGGAAAAGAAAACAATGTCGCTCTTGTGGCTTTCTGCCCGCTAATGTGACATTATGTGTTCCCCACCAGGGTGAAACTTCCCTTCAAAGCGTAAGCTGCAAACAAGCCCCTTTTCCTTCCATAGCTGATTCTGGTTGGATGCTTTGTCCCAGCAATGGGATGCTAAGTGCTGTACTAATTCTTTCAGAATTATGGATGGTGGAAGGAAAAGAAAGTTGCAAAGATAATTTCTACCTCAAAACTATTTTTTAAGTATTAAATATTTTATTTTTATTTATTTGAAAGTGAAAGAAGGAGGGAGAGAGAAAGAGATAGAAAGAGTGAATGAGAGAATGAGAGAATGGGCGCTCCAGGGCCTCCAGCCACTGCAACCGAACTCCAGATGCATGCACCCCCTTGTGCATCTGGCTAACATGCATCCTGAGGAATTGAACCTGGGTCCTTTGGCTTTGCAGGCAAACGCCTTAAGTGCTAAACCATCCCTCCAGCCCTCAAAACTTTTTATTTTAAAGCTGAAAGGTGCAATCACTAATAAAATGAAATTCCAAGTACTTTATTTAAGAGCTAAAATGAGGGCTCACTTTGTATATAAATAAATAAATTTGTGCCACTAGGTAACAATCCACTGCTAAAGTTTACAGTGTCTGTATCCACTATTGATTACCGTGTAACAAGCCACAGTTACATCAGTCAGCGTCTGTCACCCATCACTCTGCCACAGGGTATTGCTGAGTTCTTCAGCATATGCCAAACTCATACATTTCTGTGCATCACTCTGTGGTATTTGGTGCCATGCCTGGCCATGGATCTCTGCCAGCATTCCAGCTAAGCTGAAGCCCAGGGCTCTGCTTGGCCTCATCTGGCCTCAGGTGAGTGCTAGATTGATTGGAGGAGGGTTTACCCAGAGGGCCTCAGGTGGGATGGAGCATCTGCCGTCTCTGTGGTGGGTGCATTCCAATAGGCTATTTAAGAAACAGTGTAGGGAGCTGGAGAAATGGCTTAGCAGTTAATGTGCTTCCCTGTGAAGCCTAAGGACCTAGGTTCAATCCCCCAGGTCCCACATAAGCCAGATTCACATAGTAGTACATGTTCTGGAGTACACTTGCAGTGGCTAGAAGCCTGGGGTTGCCCATTCTCTCTCTCTCTCTCACTCTCACTTTGTCCCTAATAAATAAATAAAAATAAAACAATTGTTTAAAAAAATAAATAGTGTGGAGCTGGCGAGACAGCTCAGCAGATTAGGTGCTTTCCTGCAAAGCCTAAGGGCCTGAGTTTGATTCCCTAGTGCCCATGAAAGCCAGATGCACATGGTGGCTCATGTGTCTGGAGTTCCTTTGCAATGGCTGGAGGCCCTGGCACACCCTTTTTTTTTTTTTTTTGTCTCTTACTCTCTATCTGACTCTTTCTCACTGTCTTTTTGAAATAACTAAATTTTAAAATTACAAAACAAAAGTAATGTATGCCTTAGAATGTTATGAGTGGGAAGGGTAGAACCTGCAAGGTCCCGTGGCTCCTTGGTTTACAGCCACCAAAGTGTCATTTTCCCTGCATTTAGTCAGTATAATCAGGTCACTTACGCAGCCTAGATTCTTTTTTATTCTTTTAAGTCATGTGGGGGGGGGAGGACTTGGATATGCAGGGGAGTAAGCATGTGTGGACACAGAGATGTGTGTGTGGGTACACATGCATGTGTGCAAGACCAGACGTGACGTTTGGGCATCTCCTTTAGCCATGCTCCCTCTTTTTCTTTGAGACAGGGTCATATACAGGACTTGCCTGTCTTCACCTCTCAGTGCTAAGGTCACAGGTGAGCACCGTCACGTGGAGGCTGGCGATCCAAACTCAGGTCTCATGCTTACACAACAACCACGTGGCTCACTGAGCCACCTCCCTAACCACTCACCCTGAGCTCTTTCTTAGATATAAGGTTGTTGGGGACTTTAATATATGAAAATATATTGGTCTTATTCCTATGAGTTTATTATCTTTTTAATATTTTATTTGTGTGTTTGTGTGAGAGAGAGATAAAGAAAGAGAGAGAGAGAATGGGTATGCCAGGATCTCTAGCCACTGCAAATGAACTCCATATGCACCATGTCCATCTAGTTTATGTGGGTACTGGGAAACTGAACCCAAGTCCTTTGGCTTTGCAGGCAAAAGCCGTAAATGCTAAGCCATCTCCCCAGTCCCAGGTTATGATCTTTTGTCCCCTCCCCTCAAGCCACATTCAGCCGCCAGCCCTTCTCAGTGAGGCATCAGTAACACCACGGGGTCATGCGGGCAGCAGTTGTTTTCTATGAGGAGGACGACTCCTCGCCGTTGAGCTTCCCACCCTCGTTCTCGCTCCCCTTTGCAGTGCTCCCTGCACGCTTCTTGACGGGACTCTCCTAACAGGTACAACACATTGCCAAAGAGGAGTCTAAGGCCAGAGCGGGATTCTAAGGAGTTAGTAGATGTTTAAGTTTCTTTGTTTCTCGTCTTACCTCACAAAGGAGAGATACTGAGAACATCTTCAATGACATAGCTGCCCCAAGTCCAGGAGAGAAAGCTGGAGTAGATGAAAGGTTGATGGAGAAAACAGTCTTTCCAAAGACTGATCCTTGGTGTTTTCCAAAAGTGAAAATGTCAATGATAACATGAAAACCATCCGAGGGGCTTGCCAGTAGGGTAGGAGGAAATCAAGATTTTTGCCCAAGGTTGAAAAAAAAAAATACACCATAATTGACAGTACATTTGTGGTGTGCAGTAATGAAAGTTACAGGTCTTTGAAGCGATCTGGCCAGTTTGTACTAGTGAGTGTTTTCTCTCTGCCCCTAGGCTAAGAGAGGGGCAGTGTGATATGTGAATACCAACATTCTTCCTATTTTAAGCTCATTAAAAGATTTGAACTACCATTAATATCCAGGGAAACTAGGCCAGGAGTTTCTCTGCAATGCTAATGGAAAGTATGAATTTGAATTACCACTGGTGTCATAAGGCCATGTGCCTTAAACACCGGTAAAACTTAGTGTTGAGGGTAATTGAAAGACATTCACTCTAAACCATGTTCAAAAGCATAATATTGATTAATTATCTTACTATATATAAGATCGCTATGGGTCTGCACACTTAGGGAAAATTGTGGGAAGTGCTTGACCTTATTTGTCAAACAAGTTTCCAAATTTAAATAAGAGAACACAAAATAAGTCCTATAAAATGATAATGGCAACTGCAATCATATTCAGACGTGTCAACATGTATATTGAGCAAGCCAAACATGGAAAGACATATTTTAGGAATAGAATTCATGGGAGAAAGCTTAAAAAAAAGAAGACGTCAGAAGCCCTTTTGCCAGAGCATGATTCCAGTTGCCTAGTAGAGCTCATTAAATCTCATCTAGTGATGGCTCCAGTGGTGATGTGTGGTTGTTACAAAATGCCAAGCACCGGATTTCTAAATGTCCATGTAGTAAATGACTTAGTCATCACGCCAATGAAGGAGGAATGAGACAGCTCTTGAGCCTGTGCCATATTCGATGGGCACGTGGCTCTTCAGTGCATACCTCCGCCCCCTGGGAAAACGTGAAGTATTGCTACAAGATCTCTGTGCTTGTTTTCCAGACTGTCCCTGAATCCATGGAAAAACACCCAGCCTGCATATGCGGGAGCAATCCTTAAGCAAGTGAAGGCAAGGCTCAGCTCTCTCAGCTTTCCTTTCTCTTCAAGGGTCATGCTGAGACCTCATCCAGGTTCTCTAGAGGAGCACAACAGACAGAATGAATTCTTTTTTTTTTTTTTTCATTTATTTATTTATTTATTTGAGAGTGACAGACACAGGGAGAAGGACAGATAGAGGGAGAGAGACAGGATGGGCGTGCCAGGGCTTCCAGCCACTGCAAACGAACTCCAGACGCGTGCGCCCCCTTGTGCATCTGGCTAACGTGGGACCTGGGGAACCAAGCCTCGAACCAGGGTCCTTAGGCTTCATAGGCAAGTGCTTAACCGCTAAGCCATCTCTCCAGCCCCAGAATGAATTCTTATTAGGAAAAGTGATTTATTAGATTGGTTTACATAACATAGGTTGGCACTTGCCTGCAAAGCCAAAGGACACAGGTTTGATTTTCCAGTACCCACATAAGCCAGATGCACAAGGTGGCACATGCATCTGGAGTTCATCTGCAGTGACTGGAGGCCCTGGCGCACCCGTTCTGTCTCTCTCTCTCTCTCTCTGTCTGTCTTTCTCATAAATAAATAAATAAACAAAATATTGAAAATAAGAAAGGAAAAGGTTGGTTCTCATGATGTGATGAAAAAGAAGCATAAGGTTGTATGATAAAGGTCAGTTCATCATATGTGAGGACGTTAGTGAAATGAACAAGCAGGCCCCTTACCTAGTAATTCCTGCAGTTTGCCTATTTGCAGTATTCTTGCTGGAATCTTGATCTGACTACTTTTCAGTTCTCAGGCCCTTGTTTTCTCATCAAATGAATTCAGATGAGTCACACAGAGCATACTGCAGAAGGTAGGGTTTATTACAGAGTATCAAGAAGTGAAATAGCTGGAGAAATGGCTTAGCAGTTAAGGCACTTGTCTACAAAGCCAAAGGACCATGGTTTGATTTCCCTGGGTCCATGTAAGCCAGATGCACAAGGTGACGACACATCCATCTGGAGTTGCAGTGGCTGGAGACCTTTAGAGAGCCCATTCTCTCTCTCTCTTTTTCTCTTTCTTTCTCTCTGCCTCTTTTTCAAGTGATAAATAAAGAAATAAAAATAGAATGTTAAAGAAGTGAGATAGAGTAATAACAAAAGGGATCATAATGGAGGGACATTTTCTCATAGAATGGGAGTAGACAAGGTCAAAGGGAAAGTTGTGGAAGGCACAATCTTGAGAGGTGAGAACAGACAACAACCAGAAAGACTATTGTCCTGACCTGTATGTTTAGGTTAGCAATATATTAGCTCTTAATGTTTCTGGGGATTGCTGGAGAAATTGCTCAGTGGTTAAAAACACTTGTTTGCAACAGCTGATGGCCCAGGTTCAATTCCCCAGTACTCACATAAAACCAGAAGTACCAAGGATAGCATGCATCTGGAGTGCCTTTAAAGCGACAGGAGACCCAGAATGTGCTTTTTCTTTCTCTCTCTAATAAATGAACCAAAAATTTTATAAAATAAAAAGAAATAAATAAAGTTTCTGAAACAGCATTCTTCTGGGGTGTTTTCCTGTCCAGGTCACTTACAGGCCTATCTCTACTGACTCTTATGGGAAGGGACAAAAGTATGTTTTCGCTCATAGATTTTTTTTACATGTGTTTGTTCATGTATGTGTACGTGTGTGTGCGCGTGCGCACGTGCGTGTGTACAGAGGCCAGAAAACTTTGAATACCATCCATCTTTGTTTAAAAAGATTGTTTTAATGTATTTACAAGAAAGAGAGAATGGGTCTTTCAGGGCCTTTAACCACGGCAATCAAACTCCAGACGCATGTGCCACCATGTGCATCTGGCTTATGTGGGTTCTGGGGAATCGAACCTGAGTTCTTAAGTTTTGCAGGCAAGCAACTTAACCACTAAGACCTCTCTCCAACCCCTCATCGTTCTTTTTTTTTAAAAAAAAATTATTTATTTATTTGAGAGAGAAGAGGGGGAGAGAGAGAGAGAAATGAGCACGCCAGGTCCTCCAGCCATTGCAAATGAACTCCAGACGCATGCACCCCCTTGTGCATTTGGCTAATGTGGGTCCTGGGGAATCGAACCTGGGCCTTTGGCTTTGCAGGCAAATGCCTTAATGGCTATACCATCCCTCCAGCCCCCCTCATCCTTCTTTGTGGAAACAGGGTCTTTCTTTGGTATGGAGATTACTAAATAAGCTAGACTGCCTGGCCAACTAATCCTCGGACCCTCCAGTCTCAGCACCTCCCCTCCCTGGAACACTGGGAGGACAGGTGAGCAGTCACAATACCTGACATTTTTACATAGCTATTGGAGACCAAATTCAAGTTCTCATGCCTGGAAGTAAGCACTTTGTTGATTGAACTGTTTCCTGAACCTAACCAGAATCTTACAATCTTCCAGGCAGTTACAAAAAAGAAAAAAACAAAAACAAAAAAACGTCTTAAGCCAGGATCACAGATATGACTCAGATCCCACCTTTTTTTTTTTAACCAGAAATCATGCAAGAGTAGATTTCAGAGAAAGAAAAACGAAATCAATTAAAACAGCCATGCTTTACCAAGAAGAAATAGCCTTCTCTTAATGAGCCTCAAAAAAGAAACACCTTCCGCCACCATTTTCAGGGGTCCTATGGTCCTTTCACTCATAAGGAGGGGTCATTTAGCAGCACCGTCCCTCCTTTCACGAGGTACTTCAAATTTTAACGGTTTACCCATCACTGTTTTTAGCTTGCATAGTTAATGTTGCCCAGCATGCAGGAAGTGGAATCTCCAAACCTGATCCAGATATAGGAAGGCCACCAGTGATGACCTTGGAGCCTGCTACATTCTGTTTTCCTAATAGCTTCACCCTCAGTGTGCATGCCTTTGAAGACTGATTGATAACTCAGCATGAGGTAAGAGCAGAAGTGAACTTGCCCTTGAACCCTAAAAAGGTCAAACCATATATGGCTGTGCTGTGAGGTTTTTTTTGTTTTTTTTTTTCCAATTCAAGCTGTGAGTGCACCTCAACAAACCGGAAAATGAAAAGGCATGAACTAGTGTAGAAATACTTAGCATTTGCCCTTTCGTAAAAGTCATGGAAAGCATGTTTTAATTAGTCCTTAAACCCAACTAGTTTCGCAGGGCAAGATTTTCTTTCTACATTTTCATCTTTTCACACCAACTGAGGAGCAACAAATCCTTTAAATCTTCATGGCCTTTCTCTGTCATCTCAGTTAGGCAAATACACCAAGCTTTCCCAATCATGCTGAAGGTCCCAGACTCTGCTCTCATTTCATAATAACATATCACCTTCCTCTTTACAAGCTGTGGTGTCAATAAAATAACACCCCCCCCCCACAATCTCATGTGTTTTTGATATTTGGCCCCCAATCTGGGGAGACTTGGGAAAGTTGCAAGTCCCTGGGGGCCTTTGAGAGGTGGAGCCTCTCTGGAAGAGGTGTGTCACTGGGGGTGGGCTTGGGCATAAAATAAAAAACCGATGTGGAAACGTGATCCAGACTTCCTGATCAACCTGCCATGCTTTCTCCACCATGAAGAAGTTATACCTCAGTGACAGAAGCCAAAACAAGCCCCTACTTCCCACAGGCTACTTATGGCCAGGTAATTTGTCCTAGTAAGAGAGAAGTAACTGCAAGCTGGCCAGACCAGCCTGGACAGCGCAATGAGTTCCAAGTCAGCCTGGGCAAGAGTGAGACCCTACCTCAAAGAACAAACAAATAATAATAATAATAATAATAATAATAATAATAATAATAATGTAAAAGAAAGTAATTACTACATGTGCCAATATCGCCACACTTCATGTTTTATGTGTGTTTTTGTGGTCTCATTGTGGTTTTCATACGCACTTCCATGATAATTAGTGTTATGGTGTATCTTTCCATATGCTTGATTAACATGTGTTCATTCCCTTTAGAGAAAGGTCTGTCTGAGTCCTTGTGCCAACTATAAAACAGAGAGCACTTTGGGGATCTTTATGTCCCTGTTGCATAAGGAACTATGCTGAAGTTTTGCATTTGTTCCGGTTTGAGCACCAATGTTCTTGATTCCCTCTCTCTCTCTCTCTCTGTCTCTCTGTACGTATGCATGGTTGTATGTATGAACGCACATATGTGTGCAGGTGCATGTGTGTGCAGCCATAAGTGGAGACCAGAGGTGGACAACACTAACTCTCCTCTTTATTCTTTGTGGCAAGGCTGGCAAAAGAGCCCATCAATCCATTGAGCCTAGAAACCCAGTGAGCCCCAGATAGTCCCTGTCTCTGCCGCCCCACCCCAGCATTGAGATTGTTAGTATGAACTACCATGCCTGACACTGTTTTTATGGGTGTTGGGGAGCTGAGTTCAGGTCCAGGAAATCCAGTAGGTTTACACTGTCACTTAATTCAGCATGGATTTTTTTTCCCCCTCAGGGTCTTTCTTGATTTGAAGAAGTTGGTCACCAGGATTTCTGACTTTGAAGGTATAGGTGTAGGTGTATCTTATTTTCTTTCTCCTTTCTGGCCTCCATGAAGTGGGCAGCACCCAATGTTGCACTGACATTCTACCTTGGCACAGCTCCACAGGCTGAGACACCATGGGATGAAACCTTTGAAACCATCAGCAAACTCTTTCTCCCTTTGTTTTCTTGGGTATTTTTTTCATGACAACTAAATGTGACCAAAAATTAAAGACTAAATTTCCTATATGAGAAACCACATCTAAAATGCTTTGGGAAATAATCTTTAGATTGTCTTTATTTTCTTGCTTCCTGACTCTGAATATTTAGCTCACATTATTAGCAGCTACCTTGAGGAGATCAGGCCTAAACCACTTACTTTTCAAGCATTATCACTGTGTTACAATAAAAGTCATCATTATTCTATCAGTAAGTCAATATCTAAAATTCTGTTGGTTGCTACTTAGGGTCCATAAGCTGTCAATCAGTTTGCTTCCCAGTCCTGAAGATCTTAAGAATCCACATCCTGTGATTTATTCTCTTTCCTGACTTTTTTCTTACATGTTTCCAAATGTACTGAAAGACAAACAACACATATTAAAAAGATATCCTTAAGATTATTTTTTTCTCGGCTCTTTAACCATTTGGCTTGTCTTTCAAATCACTGGAAGCAAGAGATTTATTAAGTACTTTTCATGTGAATAACACAGACCAAGGGCCATCCAGTCGACCTCATGGGCTGAATGTTGAAAAAATGAAAAAAAAAATCAAATCTGGACATGGTGGTGCACGCCTTTAATCCCAGCACTTTGGGGGGGGGGGGGCAAAGGTAGGAGGATCATCATGAGTTTGAGGCCACCCTGAGACTACATAGTGAATTCCAGGTCAGCCTGGGCTAGAGTGAGAACCTATTTTGAAAAATCAAAAACAAAACAACAAACAAACCGAAAAAAAAAAATTAAAAAAGAAACATTGCTCTTGCAGTGACATTACAAGTTATTTGTTTGGTCTGACTTTTGGAAGCAGGGTCTCCCTGAGCAGTCTTGGGCGGACTAAAAGCCACTATGTAGACCCAGCTGAACTCAAACTCATCCTGGTAACTGTCCTTTGTTCTCTCACCCACATAATGTAACAGCAGATGCGTGACACCCTGTGACATTCCAGTTTTTTTTTTTGACTTTTGGTTACATATTTATTTGATAGAAATAGAGAGGGAGTATGGATGCACGAGAGCCTCTGACTATTGCAAAATCCAAACATATGGGGCCATTTCGTGTGTGTCTGGCTTTATGTGGGCATTGGGGAATCAAACCAGGGCCTGCAGGCTTTGCAAGTAAGTGCCTTTAAGCAATGAGCCACTTCCACAGCCCCATTCCAGTTTTTATAACAATATGCATTAATATTTATACAAAATACATAGCACTCAATATTAATTACACATAATTACTTTTTATTTATTAATATTATTGATTAATGTATTGGTACTAAATTGTTTATTAGTAAAAAGTCCTACGGATGGATGAAAGCACCTCAGTCACTGAGATCATACGGCTGAGATTAGCTTTTGTCTGCATCACTGACCACAATTCATTACTATCAGCAGAGGAGGGCTTGATGGTCAGCTCTTCACAGCAGTTCCTGGGCCCATGCTCCTTTCATGGTGTGGGTCCATTATATTCATCCTGAGGCTTCAGAATCACCTTTGTTGATTCTGGTTGGAAAGGGGAAGAGTCTCTGAAAAGGTTCTCACAATTGTGGCTCAACAGTAGCACACACTTCACTTCTATCCCATTGTAGCTATGGTAATACTTCATGTAATAGTATAAACTTTAAAACAGAAAGCACACAGGTTATTGTATCAGAAAATATGATACAGAGATTTGGTTAAGTGGTCATTGAAGGGTTAAAAGCACATAAAGAAAACTGAGAAAGAGACAGAGAGTAAAGGAGAAGGAAAGGTAGAAGGAGGGAAGTAGAGAGAGAGAGAGAGAGAGAGAGAGAGAGAGACGGGCTCTGACCTACAGTAATGTGTCTGAGAAGATAGATGGATTTTGGAGGGCTGGAAGCTCTTATCTATTACTTGTAATGATTATTGCTGCCATGTTGAAGATCTAGTGACTTATTTGTTGTTTACAGGAGTCATGGATGAACCAAGGAGTTAACAGTGTTTTCTACGAACATTGTGCCTACTGATACAACATAGCAGAAATCCAGTTCTGAACCCAACATCGTGAGATGCCTCTGGAGGACGGGTGGATTTTGAGGTGGGTGGCAGTAGCTTAGGAAACAGTACAGTGTTTTCTTATCTTGTATTTATACAGATGTCTTCACCTGGCCCTCAGGTTTTTGGTAACTGTGAGCTAATAAAAAAACAAATACATTCTTTTATAAAGTCTGAAAATAATATCAGTGATTCAGTTGTGCCTGCGACTAGATACCTGACAGGAAGCAGCTGAAGGAAAGAAAGGGTTTGTTCCATCTTATGGCTTTGAAGATATGCAATCCTTCCTGGAGGGAACGCACGGCAGCGGGAGTTAAGAGTGCTGGTGACATGTAGCCACAATCAGGAAGCACAGGGTGACAGGAAGTGAGGCCGGCTGAAAACTCAAGGCCTATCCCCAGAGACTCACTTGCTCCAGCAAGGGTCCACATTCTAAATGTTCCACAACCTTCCCGAAAAGTGCCACCAACTTTTTGAAATGAAAGAGGCATTTCATTTTTTTTAATTAATGTATTTATTTATTTATTTATGAGAGAGAGAGAGAGGTAGATAGAGAAAGAATCTATCCACTGCAAACAAACTCCAGACCAGATGCATACACCACCTTGAGCACCTGAATTTAGGTGGGTACTGGGAATTGAACCTGGATCCTCAGGCTTTGCAGGAAAGCACCTTAAACACTAAGCCATCTCTCCAACCCCATCCCAAGAGACTCACCTCCTGCAGCAAGGATCCATCTTCTAAATGTTCAACAACCTCTCTGGAAGCGCCACCAACTGGGCATCAAGTGTTCAAACACACTGACCTATAAGAGACATTTTCCATTAAGCCAGAATAGCAATTTATAAATCAATGGTCTCTCAGACCAACTTTCTTAGCTCCAAATCTCTTCTTGGTATCATGGTTTGCACTGTAAATGTGTTATCAGGAGAGTCTTGCCTGCATTTTTTCCAGTGTATGGATTACCCATCCATATCTATGTCAATTTAAGAGAGGCATTACACTGGGCACTGATTCTGCTGTTGGATTGCGCCCATAATGACTGTTGGCTTTGAAAACCAAATACAAATGATGAATCATCTTCCTTTTATGCAAGGTAGCATTGTATGATCTTCAAATTGAATTCTACTCACTTCAATGCTGTTTTATCCAAAAGCATTCTTCTATCCCTGATTTCTAGTTCACTTTTTAACAATGCTGTTAAAGAAATTTCACATTAAAAATAATTGTACATCCCACATGAACACAAAGGAGATCAGTCTGCTTTATATATATTATATATGATATATATGTATCATATATTATATATATATATGTTTCATAAGTTTCAGCATGTCACATGACACGTATCAGAAATTTAGAGACAAAACACAAGAGCAGTTCTTTTGATTCATGTAGTAGTGGTTGAGTGCAGTTTATCTAGCAGATCGGTATGTCTGGAGGGTTCAGGAGAACTTCAAGCGCATGGATGTGGGTACATCTGGGTTGAATGCATCTGCAGGGTTTGAGATGACTTCAAGCACATGGATGTTGGGAGAATATTTGGAGGGATCTTAATGGCTTTAAGCAAAAGGCTATTGTGTGTGTCTGGAGGTTTCAAGATGGACTTGAGCACAGGGCTAATAGGTATGACTGGGGGATTGAAATGGCTTCCAACATATGACTGCTTAGCATGTCAGGAGAGTTCAGGGTAGCTCTTACAATGAGTGGAAGGAGTATCCCAATGTACAGTCTACTCCCGCCCTCCTAGAGACTGATGGATTTGTAACCCTATGTAACCCTACTGAGGGTCCTCTATGGAACAGGGCCGGGGAAAGGAGATATAAGAAGATAACATGAGGAAAATGGGACCAACACATCATTTTTCCAGACAGTGAAGTTCCTAATTAATAAAAAGTAAGAATACAAAAAAGCTGGCTTCAAGCATATGGCTGACGGGTATACAGAAGAATTGAGATGGCTTCAAGCACATATCTATTTTTTTCTGAGTTTGACCACAAGTGAGCCCATTGTGTGTCCAGGGAGTTTGAGAAATTGTCTATTTTATTTCTACAGCAAGGCTATGGGACATTTCTCATGATGACTCACCTGTCCAAAATACCAAGAAGTTCTTCGTCCTTTGAAAAACTGACTTCAGAACTAGCAGGAAGTCGTCTTACTCTAATTAATGGGAAGGAAATGTTCTCAATGTGGAATAGGCTTGAGAGGAGGTCATTTTGCAAAGGACGCGTTTACCTTCTACCTTAGCCCAGATGCAGACCTGATGAGACCTGCAACTAATGAAGATTTCTTGCATGCAAGCATTCTCAGACACCAAAATCAGACACCATGCTAAGAGCATGAAGTTCAAATTTCTGATCATTTCATTTTGAACTACAGAAACAATGAGAATCATCACCTGCTTGTGTATTATGACAATTTCTCAAGCATGGGTCCAAAATTACATCTAATTTCTACACTGAGAAGTTGAGCACAATCATATGTGAAACTCCACATGAGTGTAATCCTGGAGGAGGCTGCGTAGTTCAGCCATATGGAACACTTTGATGCCTCTCCCTTAGCAATGCAGGGAATCTGGGGCTTTGCGCCTAATCTAATTTGGGCTGCAAAGTCTTCAGTCTTTTTCTTTCTATCAGATGGGTATCCAGCACCTTCTTAATTTGCCACATCACTAACTGGCTCCTTGTCTCAGCTCCTGCATCCTTCTGCCATCTCCCATTCTTCTTAAAGAAGCTTATTATTATCATTATTAATACTTTGCTTTAGTAAGAGGTGGGAAAGAAGTCTTCATTATGTAAAATGTGATATATAAATCTACGTGGAGTGTTTCTAAAAGCAGAGTGTCTGCCAAGTCCTCCTGCAGCTTTTCCAGTATATAATTAAGTCCTCATTTAAACAACGGTTTTTGTTTGTGTGAAAGAAGAGTGCAGAACTCAGAAATAGAAGTTGTATGGGTTTTTTTTTTAATCCCCTGTATTTTTAAATTATATGTTAGATTCTGGTTTAGACAAGTAGGACTTCTAATGTAACAAAACTTGATGTTGTTCTAGTAATATGACGGCCTAGATCAACAGAGTGACTCTTGTGACACTAAGTAACACAGCCTGTGGATGCAGCGTAAGGTCTAGTGTGAAATGAGACAATCCTTAATGGCTACAGATGAAGAGGGGGGGGAAATAGCAAATTAATTATTACAGTACTGAAAGCTACTTATGGCATATTTCCTGTAGTATCTGATTTTCCCTGATGGCCTGTTGCCAACTTTCTGCCTGTGTTTTTGTGATGGAATGAAGATTAAAACCTGGGACCCATGCAATGCTGCACTGGAGAAATGTCTCAGCAGTTAAGGGCATTTTCTTGCAAGGCTAAATGACCTGGGTTCAATTCCCTAGTACTCATATAAAGCCAGATGCACAGAGTGGTACATGCCTCTAGAGTTAAGAGCCCCTGGTATGTCCTCATTTCTCTCTCTCTCATACACACACACACACACACACACACACACACACACACACACACACACACATATATATATATATATATATATATATATATATATATATATATGAGGAGTTCCAGAATATCAAAATCTATTTCAAAAAGCAAAGCAAAATCAACCAGACAAATAAACAAATGATCAAAAAAATTACCCATTCCACTATGAGAAAAAAAAAAATTGTGAAAATCAGTGGCTGGGGCCTGGCATACAAGTTCTCTCTCTCTCTCTCAAATAACTGAATAAAATATTTAAAAAATAAAAATCAAACATATAAAGACAGTTGGTTCTGAGTTTATCAGATAGAGAACATTTATTTGAACATATCAATAAGACATTTAAAGAGGACATGATATGTATACCAGATTGAGACATATATAAAAGATTAGAACAAATCTTCCCCCCAATTTTTTTTATGGTTTTTTTTTTTTTTTTTGAGATAGAGTCTCACTCTAGCTCAGGCTAACCTGGAATTCACTCTGTAGTCTCAAGGTGGCCTTGAACACCTCCTATTTCTGCCTCCTGAGTGCTGGGATTAAAGGTGTGTGCCACCACGCCCAGGTTCCCCCCCAAATTTTTATACAATTTTAAATTTGTTATACATATCATATTTATTGATTTTACAAGTAACTGGAAAGTTAATTAACAATTTATTATTTTAGTTTAAATTAATTTGTTTCTCACTGTATAAGGTGCTAACGGTCAAAGCCAAGGCCTCACATATGTGAGGCAAGTGATCTACTGTTGCTATGTCTCCAGTCTCTGCAAGTTTTAAAGAAAAGTGATACTTAAGACCATGAAATTATGCATATTAATAAGACAGCATGTAATACTTCATTCAAATATACATTGTATAATGCTCCAATCACATTAAACTAATCTCTTGAAGCATTTATCATCTCCTTCTGGTGAATACTGTGAATATCCTTTCTTTCAGCTTTTTGAAATGCATGGTACATGGCTCTGGTCATCCACTATTCAATAGCACATTGGAGCTTGATGTTCTCTGGAATTACGACTCAGTTCACATTTGTCACCCTTTCTCTGTCACCTGCCATCTACTCTCAACCTCTATGAAGACAACGTTTAGAAGATCCCATAGGCAAGTGTGGTTCTGTAGCATTAGTATACGTGCCTGACCTATTTCACTACTAATCCTCCAACTCCACCCATGTTGCCCCAAATGGTCTTGTTCGACTATCTCATGGCTGAGTAGCATTCCCTCGTGTATGTCTACCACACTTTTATCATCCTCGCCATACACTGATGACATGCTTGGCTGCTATTAACCAGTGCTGCGACAGGCAGGAAACTGAAGTTGTCCTTTAAAAAAGTCTTCTTTTTGAAATTGAAGATTTTGCCCTTGCTTCATGAGAGATTGTCTTTTTGCTGGAATGATCATTTCTCAGCCTGACGGATTTCAGAGCTCTGTGATGCCTTCAAGTGATTTTAGTGTTCTGCCGTGAGCTTATATATCCAACTGAGATTTCATCCATTTACCTAATAACTAATGATGTTGAGTACAATTTGGCATATGCGTGGACCATTTGGGTATCTTCTTTCATTTCTTGTTGCCCATTGCATATTTATTGTGACAGGGTGTCTCACTGAGCCCAGAGGCTACCCTAGCTAGCCAGCTTGTCACAGGGATCCACTTACCTTGCCTTCCTACTGCTGGGATTATGGGCACAACGTCAGTGCCAGGGAATCTGAACTTGGGTTCACTGGCCAGGGAGTTCCAGTGCTGGGATTACAGAAGTGCTGCCATGACCCACATTTTCACATGGGTCCTGGGGATCGAAATCATGTCTTCATGAGTCAAGCACTGTGTCTACTGACATCTCCTCAGCACCGTTACATTGCTTGTCGATATGCTTATCAAAATAAATAAATAAATAAATAAATAAGGCATCTTCAAAGTTAACAAAGTCTTCTTACTTCATATGCAATTTACATAACCTTAGTTATTCTCTTTACTTCAACTCTCTGGCCCTAATTTCTAGTTCAACAATGCGGAGATGATTAAAGGAACATTTTACAAATTGTTCACAGATTATCCATGTCATATCAAAAGTAGAATTCTTTTCTATCTCTGCATGTCTGTTATTTTTTTTTTTTTCCTAACTGGCTAATACATGGTGTCAAACATTCATTTTGCATTTCTTATACAACCATATTCTACTTGATCTCTGTTCATGAGAGAAATTGCTGTGGTTTCTCTAATTATCTGGGACTTTGTCATGTTTTTAGTGCTAGAGTTCTACTGTTAACACTGAGTCCCCTGGGGAAACTTCACACATCTGTTTGGTAGAATTGATCATGAAGGTCCCCAACAATGGGGATAAATGGGTTAGAATGACTGAGTTGTAGAGACATTCAATAACCAGAAAATAAGTTTATGTTTTACTTATTTTATTTTTTTTTAATCTTTGGTGTATACATATGTATGTGTGAGCATGTTCACATGTAGTCATGCCATAGCAGTGTGTGTGGAGGTTCAAGGACAACTTTCCATGGCCAGTCCTTCATTTCTACCTGGTTTGAGGCAGGGTCTCATGCTCTCATGACTGCATTCACCAGGCTGATGTGCTTGGATTGCAGAGGCCTGCATGGCTTCCAGCTTGTGTATGGGTTCTGAAGTTCCAGTTTCCACACTGTATCCACTGAGCAACTCCCCAGCCGTGTGTTTAACTTCTTACATCTCTTCTTACATTTTACTTTTAAATAAAATCCCACATGTCATGTTCCAAAATATAGAGGTACCTTTGTAATATCCCTGCAAACTCTATTTTTCTTTCAATTTTACTTCAATTTTCTTTGTATCGGGTTTTTGTAAAAAGAATGTTTTGAGGAAGGGTTTGTGACCTTTAATAGCCTTTTAACAGCCATTTAGCTTTTCTTTTTGCCTTTTCTAATGTTCAGTATTTCATTAATGATGACTTTTATGTTATTTTCTTTTTTTTGCTTCAAATTTAACTTTTAGCTTTAACTAACTTTTGACTTTTTAAACTTTAATTTAACTTTAGCTGATTTTTAACTTTTCTCCTCACATAATATGTGCATTTAAGACTGTTCATGTCCTTAAAACATCGTCAACTAGTTTTCAACTCTTTTTCATGATTATAGTTTTTTTCCTTCACTAAATTTAATTCTTAGATATTATGTAATATCTGTTAGTTAAAATTTTACCCATACATTACTTGGTAATATATTGCATAATTTCCAATTATTTGTGAATGTTCATGCTTCTGTGTGTTAAACATTTCTAGCTTTGTTACATTCTCATAAAGGAATATCACAAGATTCAATCATGTTAAATTTGTTGTAACTTGCTTAATGGCCCAACACATTGCTAACTTTTTCAATATATTCTGTGCATTAGAAAGATAACATATTCTGCATTTTTGAATTTATATGCTAATTGTTCTGGATCATGTTGTTCAAATCTAGTATATGATTTATTTATTTATTGTTTTAATTTTATTTATTTACATGAGAGTGACAGAGAGAGAAAAAGAGAGAGAATGGGCGTGCCAGGCCCTCCAGCCACTGCAAACGAACTCCAGATGCATGCGCCCCCTTGTGCATCTGGCTAACGTAGGTCCTGGGGACTCAAGCCTTAAACCAGGGTCCTTAGGCTTCACAGGCAAGTGCTTAACCACTAAGCCATCTCTCCATCCTTATTTATTTTTTTGGAGACAGAGTCTCATGTATCACTGGCAGGCCTCCACTTTGCTATGTAGTTGACATTGGCCTAGAACTCCTGGTCCTCTTTCCTCTACTTCTGGAGTGCTAGGACTATATGTGTGTATATCATGCAGTGCTGGCAATTGAGTCCTAGGCTTTGCACATCCTTCCAAGCACTCTATCAACTGAGCTACATCCCTAGCCTGAGTATATGGCCTTTATTTTTGTCTTTGCTTAAGTAATTAGTGGATGATGTGCGTTAAAATCACACTGTGACTTCAACAATGGGCACAATGTGAGTCCTTGAAGGTGATAGGCAATAATTGTGCTAATGACATCATGAGGGTGCACATTGGTTAAACATTATCAAATGGCATCCTTTTTGTAAAACTTTATTTTTATTTTATTGTTAATAATTTCATATATGTACCTAGTGTATTTTTTATCACAACCACCCATTACACTGTCTTACATTCATTTCACTTGTGATAAATCGCTTTTATCTCCCAACTCTAATCACTTTCCCACTTTTCATGCCACACTGAGAAAAATTAAGCTTGCTTGCATTAGCATGGGTGAGTGGGTGGGTTATCTATTAGAGTATTGGCAGCTTGCCACTGAAGAACATATCTTCCTCCAACATGGTATACTTTTACAATGTCAAATGTAATGTGTATAATTAATACACTTCCAGAAAATTATTAAAGACAGACTGAATAATTGTCAATATTCACATTCATTTACAAAGGCACATAGCCATGCTTTATAGCTAGACATAGATTTTCTGATTGATAAATAAATTAGTAAGTATATAGATAGAAGGTAAGACGAATGCCCTTCCCAAAAACTGCATTTCATCAAACTTCCTCATCTGTTATTCTTTTTAAAATATATATCTATAAGGAGAGAGAGAGTATGTGTGGGTAGAATATGGCCTCTTGCCACTGCAAAAAAAAAATCCTCCAGATGCATGCATCACTTCTCATGGGTAATAGAGAATTTATCGTGGGTCTGTGGGCTTTGTAAGCAAACACCTTCAACTGCTGAGCCATCCCTCTAGCCCTTAACTGTCAGTTATGAGAGGTCTTTGCTTCTTTTGTCCCTAAATCATCAGACATTTCTACAGAAGGAGCCTTACCCCTGTACAACAAGCCTGGCACAGCTCTACACCACTCTTGGGAAAACTGAGCCAGTTTATCTGCCAGTCATTTTCTGTGTTCTGAGGCTTCAGTAGGGAGCTGGTTATGTGTAAAGCTGGTGCGTTCTACAGTTCAAGATCTGCCAATAAGTGTGTACGGCTTTCTAAGTACAGTGAGTGTAAGAGCAGTTGTACCTTATAAATATTCATGAAAAGCTAAACAGCTGAAAGGATTCTTTTATGTCCTTGTTGTTTGTGTATGTGTATGCACATGTGTAAGTGTGTTCATTGCTGGACGTGTTGGGTGTGTGTGAACATTTCAGGTGAATGTCAGAGAAAAATTGCAGGTGTCATTTTCAGGAACACTATACCTCCTTGGAGACATGTTCTCCCATTGCTCTGGAGCTCACTAATTTGGGTAGACTAGCTGAGCCAATGAACTCCAGGGATCTTCCTGTCTCTGCTTCCTTGTTGTTGGACTCGTAGGTTAATATACACCACCACACTGCACATCTACATGCATCCTGACATGCAAAATCAGGTTCTCATGCTTATGAAATTAGTACTGTACCCACTGAGAGATCTGTTCAGACCCTGAAGAATTTTCTTGATGGCACATAGGACAGACTGGGCTGACACCTAAAGGTAAATGGAAGAGCCGTCAACCACCTAATTAACTCATAATTGCTATAAACTGAGTGACAGTCCACACAGATTACTGTGTTTCCTCTGAGAGTAACTCTTCCATTTCAGATCCAATCCCTTCTACCTGTGCAAGAGACCTTATAATTACTGCACTGTCCTCGGGAAGTTTTGTCATTGAGAGAGTAACTTTAGAAGTTACTGCTCATGTGCAGCCACCACGACTTGTTATTTTTTTTAAATGTAATTTTAGTATAACTTAACTTACCTGTGTGCAAGTAGCATTAAAGCTAATAATCCTTAAAAGGATTGAGATTAGAAAGTAATGCTGTCAGTGACAAGGTTCATTAAGGACCTTCATCACTACATGCCAATGAGCTACATCTGGCATAATTGGCCTAATTATAATACATTTGTTTCTTTAGCAAGGTATTCTTCACTTCCCTCTCTTGACTACTTACAGGTCTCTGTCTGTCCAATTAAATTTCACTTCTTACTCCAGCCATTTCTAAAATTGATAGCATGTAGTTCAGATGGTTGTGGCTGTCAGTGTGCTCCCAGCTTATCAAAGTTAGGAGCTGCCAAACAAAAATAGCAAGAAATAGACAGTGGAGGTAAGTTTGTCACAGGGAGGGCAGGTAGTGAATTATAATTGGTGGGAGGTTCTACACATTTAACTGGAATCTTTAAATATGTTTGAGCAGGATGTAGTGGTGCATGGCCATAATCTGAAGAATTGGGTAATGAAGGTGGGAAAAAGAGTTTGAGGCTAGTCCTGGCTGTTGTTGTGAGTTCTAGGCCATTTTGTGATACAGAGTGAGACCTTGATCAAAACAAACACACAGAGCTGAGGAGATGGCTCAGCTGTTAAGAGCATTTGCCACATAAACATGAGGGTTCCTCAGCCTAAGACCAGTGATTTCAACGACTCAGAACACATGTAACAAGCTAGGCATGTCCAAGCACCTCTATAACCACAGGGGCTGTAGTCCCGAGGAGCACTGGAACTCGCTGAATCTCAGCAGGTCTGGATTGAGGAAGGAACCAACCTCAAGGAAATACACTATTGAACAATAAGATGAGGACACACATGTGTTCCTCTGGCCTCAACACAAACATAAATGGGGAACATGAATCTTTATGCACATATGCATAACACATCCATACCGCATACATTGCACACCCCACACACATGAAAAACACATAAACATTTACTTGGCACGTTCTAACACCTAGACCCATTATGCCTCCTACTGATGAGACATTCCCCCTAAAGTTATTTTATTTCCATAAATAAAAGGAAGCCTAGTGAAAGATGGATTAACAACAATTTATATATATATCTGGGCTAGAGAAGTGGCTTAATGTGAAGGAGCTTGCCTACGAAGCTAAGGACCAAGGCTTTATTCTCCAGTACACATGTAAGCCAGATGCACATGGGAGTGCTTGTGCCTGCAGTTCATTTGCAGTGGCTATAGGCCCCCATGTACCCCTTTTCTCTCTCCCTCAATCATAAATAAATAAATAAAATCTAAAATTACAGATTTTCACACTAGAAAAGTAGCTAATGGATATCTTCAAAGCAGTCTTTGCTGAACGTGTTTTCTGATATCTTTAGCTTATCAGTTTTTTTATTTCTTAGCCTTCCAGTTTTCTTTTTTATTAAATATTTTGTCTGTTTGTTTATTTATTTATTAGAGAGAAAGAAAATAAGTAAGTAAGAAAGAAACAAAAGATCAGAGGGAGACAAAGAGAGCAAGAACATGTATGGGCACACTAGGGTCTCCTGCCACTGTAAACCAACTCCAGACATGTGCCACTTTGTGCATCCAGCTTTATGTGAGCACTGGGGAATCTAACATGGTCTCTCAGGCTCTGCAAGCAAGTGCCTTTAAGCACTGAGATATCTCTCCAGCCAAGTCTTCTGGTTTTCATTGTCAGAAGTTGACTTCCAGAGCTACAGCCATCCGACCACATCCAAAGTCCAGGAACTGGACAGAAACCAATATAGAGAAGAGGAATGATCACCTGATTCACTCTAGAAGACCTTTTCTGGCATCCTGCTGGCCAAAAAATGGAGACAATATTATTAGTGTGTAGGTGAGAGGGACATGGGCACATTTCTTGGCATTTTCAATTTTTTGTGCATCACAGGCCTTGGTATTCACTTGTGAGTGTCTGACTGTTGTGGCTGCATGCAAATGTCCCTCCAAAACCACGCGTTGGAACATCAGCCCCAAGATCAGAGCATGCCAAACTCATCAGTTTTCTCACTGTAAATTCACTGCTTACTTTTCTTACTGGGCTATGATGTTCTTTCTTCTCATTGGCTACTGTTTTGGACAATGCTGTATCAGTACCCTTCAGTGTCATAGATAAAGGCCGTGTTCTGCATGTGACCACTGTACTACTGAGGTTGCTTGTTCATTGCTAGTCTCTGATTACCTTGTGTGATGTTTCCTGCCTTCCTCAATTGTTCCTTCAGAGAGTGGTCAGTGTCTAACAGTGCAAATATGGCTCAATGAAGGGTGATTAGCTTATAATTGCCCTTTTAAAAAAAGTGGGGAAAGGCCTGGAGAAATAGCTTAGCAGTTCAGGCGCTTGCCTGGGAAGCCTAAGGACCTAGGTTTGATTCCTCAGGACCCATGTAAGCCAGATGCACAGGATGGTGAATGTTTGTGGATTTGTTTGCAGTAGCTGGAGGCTCTGATGCACCCAGTCTTTCCCTGTCTATCTGCCTCTTTCACTCTTTATATCTCATAGATAAATAAATACATACATAAATAAATATTTTTAAAAGAAGGAAATTTGCCAAAATATAACAAACATAAAAGTCACAGGGATAATTAAGGAAGAGGTGGAGACCATAATGAAAATAGGAACATTTGTTTAAAAGAATGAAAGCAGAGTTTACCAACAATGTGGACAGAAGGAAATGTGATATTAAAGAAATTTAGAGCTGGGAAAGATGGATTAACAGTTAAGGTGCTTAACCTGCAAAGCTAAAAGACCCAGGTTCAATACTTCAGTACCCACATAAGTCAGATGCATAAGGTAACACATCCATCTGGAATTCACTTACAGTGGCTTTGAGGACCTGATGTTCCCATTCTCTCTCTCTCTCTCTCCCCCAAATAAATAAATAAATAAATAAATAAATAAATAAATAAATAAATAAATTATCAAAAAAGAAATTCATATGTCTAATCTCTTCATCTATCATAGCATATAGTTTTTATATTATGATGTTGATAAAGGACTGGGTGATGGCTCAGTGAATAAAACACTAGAACAATGTCATCCAATTAGAAATTTCCTTTGAAAAATACCTATTCAAAGAAGAAATAAAATTCTATATTTATACATCCAAACTCATAGTAAAGGTAAATTCTATTTATGAGAACAATTTTTTAATTTTTTTTTTAATTTTAGAGAGACAAAGAGAGAGAAAGAATTGGTGTGCCAGGGCCTCAGCTACTGAAATTGAATTCCCAAAGCTTGTGTCACCTAGTGGGCATGTGCAACATTGCACTTGCCTCACTTTGTGCATCTGACTTACATGGGATATCAAGAATTGAACATGGGTCCTTGGGATTCACAGGCAAATGCCTTAACTGCTAAGCCATCTCTCCAGCCCAAGAGAACAATTTGTATCTCAGTAGTTTAGGTAAATAGAAAATTTGTGAATTAACTAATTTAATTGTGAGATTAAAAAATAAAGAGCATCTCAAAGGAACTAATAGCTATAAAAATAAAATACTTGTAAATAAGATAATTACAGAAAAAAAATCCTTAAAGCAGTTAATTCTTAAGAAATAGACTATGAATAGGTTAAAGATTAAAAATAGTGAAAATACAGTTTAAAGAGTGAGAACTGAATATGTGCAAATAATCACAGATAGAAAATAGAAAGTGGTGTCAGAAAATAGTGTTCACAGTTATACAAATAAACTTGTGAAGTTGTATAAAGTAGATGATTCCCCCCCCACACACACACAAAAAAAAATTGCATCTATGACAAAGTGTTTCCTCAGCAATAACCAAAGAAAATAACTCAGGAAGAAAACTAAAATATAGCCAAACCAGTAACAGAATATATTAAGAAAGTTAAAATATACTGCTAAGCAAAGATGTCCTTGCTGTTGACTTCTCTAAAATATTCAACTAACAGATATTCCCAGTCCAATTTAAATAGGTCACAGAGAATATGTATGTATATATTTATAGGGCTGAATAAGCTCACTCACATTGGCAATCCCAGCATTTGGGGAGGTAGAGGCAGCAAGTTCACAAGTTTGAGGGCAGCTTGTGCTACAGAAGCAATGCCCTCTCTTACAAAAATATAAATTAAATAAATAAACAGAAAGAAATTACAGGGCTAGACATATGGCTTAGCACTTAAGGCACTTGCTTGCAAAGCCAAAGAACCCACATTCAATTCCACAGAACCCATGTGAGCCAGATGCACAAGGTGGTACATGCATCTGGAGTTCATCTGCAATGGCTAAAGGTCCTGGCGTGCCAGTTCTCTCTTTCTATCTATCTCTCTCTTTTCCTCTCTCAAATAAATAAAATGTTAAAAAGAAATTGTAACGAAGAACCTATATTTTAATAAGCAAAATATGGAAAGGGAAACTATAGGTTAAATGGGCTCAAATGATAGTCACAAGCCCAATGTGGCTATTTATATAAAATTTATCTTACAATGCAGTTTCTCATATGTATTGGTCACACTTCAGTGGCTTAAAAGAAACATGGAGCTAGTAGCAGCTACTATGTTAGACCATGCAGAAATACAGTATGCCAGACTTCACAGGTATCTCTTAAAACAAAGCTGCAGTGAAATTCTCCTTCCTGGAAATACTGGCAAGAATTCAGGTTTAAAAAAATACTGAGACAACGAAGCCAATTAAATCTGATAATCTCCCCACTTCTAGGACCAGGACACAGGGAAGTGATGATCCTGTGACTTATGGTACTGATACAATTTCAAGAGAACATAAATCAAATCCCATGAATACATTTGAATGATTTACTTCCATCATTGCTATGAACAAACATCTTAAGGAAGTAAAGTAAGAAAGTGGTTAATTATACTTTATGTTTTCGAGAACATCCATTCCATCACGGTGGGGAAGGCTTTGGTGGCTGTGGTAAACAGCTTTAGGTGGTTGAGGTGAACTTCCAGACCAGGCATAGGTATGGAGGAAGGAATAATTTATTGAAGTTTACAGACCCAGGGGAAGTTCCATAGTGGCAAGAGAGGCTGGAGTCCTCTTAAAGGACCAAGCAGAGAGAGAGAGAAACCCCAAGCCAGGAAAGATAAAAGCCACACCACACTCAAGCACACTTAGGAATTCCAGGAAGAGCTCAATCACTTTGCATATCTTTAGACTGGAATTAAATCTACCACCACACCTTAGGGCTGGACTCTAAAATATGCCCAGTGACACCTCCTGCAGCCGGGTGTCTGGAAATCCAAGAAGTTTTAGTAAACTGTTGAATCCATTAGAGAACATCTATTCAAGCCACCACAGTAGCAGAAGCAGGAGTCCACTGATTACATTGCCTCTGGTCAGGAAGCAAAGAGGGAAGTGAATGACCAGATACTACAGGGGACATGTTACATTCGTACTGCAACAACAGCATCATCATTCTCTGTCCTGATAGCTGCGTGAAGCAGATGGTTAACCTGAGATTCATAGTAAAGGGACCTTAAAGTCACACTTCCAAAATATAAAAATACAAACAAATAACCTCACCAAAGATGGATGTGAAATTTGGTACTTTACAGTCTGGGCCCATTTCACTCTTTACTACATGTCACTCACTTCATTCTTTCTCATCACAGACACTCAGGGATTCTCCCAGGCTTGGACCTCTTGGTATCCCACTGTGTAAGTGTGACTGAAAGCTGATTTGTAATTCACAAGAGCCTACAAACTTGAAATGCTATCAAGTATTCAGCATGCAGACATGCAGTAATTAATATTGGCTCTTGCATTTTGCCAGACTCGATAAACACGACAACATTCAGCGTGCAGCATGCAAACAGCAAGGAGAAACAGAGAGGAGGGAGACCTACTTTGGTTAAAATGAGAATGTAAAGTAGATTAGACGATGACATTTGGATCCAATTTTAGATGCAGATAAATAAATGGTTTGGGGGGGGGGAAACTCTCCAGCAAATTATCTAGCACAGTCCTGGATAAGCATAAAATACTTAATAGATAGCAGCATGCTGCTAGAAAACTTAAGGGAGCCTGAATGTCATTCCTTCCACACTATTCAATGAGCATTGGTCTGGTTTTCCTGGGAATTTGACATCTAAATGTAGGTCCAAAGAAGAAATCAAGGGTCAGACATGATGCAAACTCAGTAACAATCAATCTAGCTTTCTGCTTTTGGTTCTAGGTAGAAATCAGTATCGGCAGAGGATTTAGGTTTATCCCTAAAATAGCCAGAAACACAGATTTTAAAACGAAATATCCCATGGGCAATTTTCCATAGTTAATTCCAGTGAGTAGTGTCATGGGATCCGATGTCACACAAGTAAGCTCATCGACTCACAGAAAGTGAGGCAAAGTTTTACTGGGTAGAAAGAAAGGAAAAAGAAGAGAGCTGGTGTGTCAGGTCTGCAGAGTTAGGGGTCTCAAGATGCAGCCCTGATTTGTTGGCAGTGTCGGCTTTTATTGGGAATAACCACATGATGCTAGTAAAAACAGACTGGGAATTAAACCACAAAATTACATACTGTTAAACATGGTGGGGAGGCTATTACAAAAAGTCACAGGTTACATAGGCCACATAGGCAGAACTTAGGCAAGAAACATTCCATGCTAGGCAATCACAAAGATATTTAGAAACAAAGAGATACAGGGAGGCTATGGTACATTGCTTAGAGGGATCATCCCCTTAGTTCCACATTCCATCTTCCAGGTGGCTAGCACGCTCAGTACACAGGAAGTGGAAGATAAGCGCAGTGAGGTGCTGGCCCAAGGATGAGGCATCCTATTCAACAAAAGTTCCCATCCTTCATTGTGAAAACAGCATTGTTGTGAAGCAGGGCGCCAAGCTAAGAGTGTCCTTGTGGGCGTCACTGAGAAACCCATGAGCCGAGCGAACCATTTACTTGTTTATGTGGAGTGCTTGGCATATGTTGCACTTACCTGCTTGTCGCTGGCCCCAAACCACCCAACCCAAAGAAGCTGACGGGGCAGGAAAGGGTTTGATTTGGATTACAGACTTGAGGGGAAGCTCCATGATGGCAGAGGGAAATGTGGCATGAGCATAAGGTGGACTCAGTCGCCTCTTGGCCAACATCATATGGACAAGAGCAGCAGGAGAGTGTGTCAAGCACCGGCAGGCAGAAACCAGCTGGTTGTAATGTCCATAACCCATGACCCTCACCCACAACACATTTCCTTCAGTAACTCTCCAATTCCCACATTACTAGCAGCTGGGGACCAAGAAGTCAGAAAAACGAGTTTTTGGAGGACCCCTAATTCAAACCACCACATTATGTAATCTAGGCCCTTGTGCAGTCTAGGCAATTGCATTATACTCATAGCCCATTTGTTTATTTTGTTAATGAACAAATTAAATGATTAAATTGAGAACAAGGATGGAGGTGTGTTAACATAATACTTCTCCAAGAGTGATGATGATGTTTCTTACATTGAAAAAAATCAACACTGTTTCTCCAAGGTCTCAGGTATGGCTCGGGAAGATACTGGGTTCCCAGTCATGTGTCCACTAGGCTGAGGAACATAGTTTCAGGTAAGGACTCCAGGGAGCAGAATACCCAAGTTTCACATTAGTACTGGAAGTGAAGAGGATTGTGAGAGAGACAAGAGCACTGGGTGAATTGATTCTTTCGTTCAATTAAGGTTGAAAATCTCCTGTGGTAGGACATTACTTTCACTGAAATAGTTTTAAAAAATGATGGGGAAAATAAATTCCAAATCATAACAGAAACCTGGCCATTGATGTTTCAAAAGATCTCAGAATAGAACAGGTAAACATGTTAGTACATAATAAAACTTAGTAACATTCATTTGGTAAAATCTGTCATTGGCAGGAAGAAAACAAAATCTGATGCTGCGATTTCTGGATCACATCATGAGAACAGACCTGGCAAAAAAATCATGGCCCCTGTAACAGGAGATAAGGGATTTGCTCCTGTGGTTAAGTTTAAGGTGCCAAAACACCGGTGGATGTTAAAGCCATGATAAGAGGAAGAGATAGAAATAGGATGAACATAAGAGACAAAACCAACAGAGAAAATCCAGGAAGTTTGTTTTTAATTTAATTCAATTGATTTTTTTAAATGCCTTCTATCGAAAGACTCCATACATATACACAATGTACCCTTGATCATTTAGTCTTAACACATAGTATTGCATTTGACTTTCCAGGAGTACATACATGCCTTACAGGTCTCCAGGGATGAGGAAGAAACATTAATGGTATCATAGGCATATATAGTTCTGATGGTGTTGCACTGTCAATTCAGGTAAATTGTGTGTTATCTTTAAATTTTTCTTTAAAAATTGTGCAAAAAAAAGGGGGAGTTCTAGGTCCATTTTCCTAGCCACTCAAGAGGCTGAGGTAGGAGGATGCTAATTTCAAGGCGTGCCTGGGCTACAAAGCGACTTCAAGTCTGGCCTGAGTGACATAGTGAAATCTTGTCGCAAAAATAAAATGTAAAATAAAGCACTAGGAATATAACCCAGTGGCAGGGCAACTACCTAGAAGAGGGAAGGACCTAGGTTCAATCCCTTGCATGAAGGAAAAAATAAGAAAGGAATTGAAGGAGGGAAGGATGGAGGCCGGGAGATGCTGGAGAAAAAGGGGAGGAGAATGATGGTGAACCCCTATAATGCCAGCTCTTGTGAGGCTGAACCAAGAAGCTCATGAGTTTGAAGCCAGCCTGATCTACACAGGAAGACCCTGTCAAGCACTTGCTTTCTCATTGCAGAGACAAAACACAACCAGAAGCAGCCCTTAATGGGAAAGGGTTTATTTTAGCTTACAGTTACAAAGGGAAGCTTCATCAAGGCAAGGAGAGACAGCAGAAGGTGGCATCTTGTCATATCAGCTGGGAAGGAAACGGTCTGAAACCTGAGCGTGACGCTGTGTGGCACGTCACCCAAAAGCATGCCTCCACCTGCAAACTTCCTCCAGCAGGACTCGACCTCACAAAGGCACCTCAACTTTTCCAAATTAATACCAACTGAAGACCAAGTATTCAAAACATATGAGGCTATGTGGGACATTTCATTCAAGCCACCACACCCAATCTCAGCTTTCCCAACCCCCAAAATAGAGTCACATTTGGTAAACACAGGCTGCGGATTTTCATACCTACCATTTGTGCATCACGACTATAGCTGTTACATTTCTCATTAGTGACTTCCTTTGCAATGAGTTTGAAAATAGTGTGTCTCAGTGTAATTGGCCTGAACTATGGGACACTTAGAAAATCAAAATCTACTAAACAACAAAAAAAAAAAAAAAAAAAAAAGGGAAAAGGCTCATTTATTTAGTTAAAAAAAAAACAAACAAACCTGAGAATAAACATGTTCTATAAAGCTCACACACAGGAACTTGGAGATAAGGGAGTTACCATCCAGATCTTTAAAAGTCCAATAGAGTATAAAGACACATGCATCAACAGTTTTATACAGAATCACAAAAGACCTTGTGAGAAGCATTTGTGTCAAGGAACCTGCGGTCCAGGGCAGTCATTGCTAGAGGGGCACAAATCTGAGCAGTGAACGTTGGATTTCTCTCTCAGTCTTTCCCCACTGCCCCCCTCCCCCCCATTCCCTGAGTGGCCGGCCACAGTCAACTCTTGGTAGGCTTCTCTCTGCCTTGCACTCTGAGGACAGGGGACTTAGTCATGTCAACTTAAGAGGAACTCATTCCAGTCACGACATTCCACGCATTGATGTGGGTTTGATTAGTTTCTCTATACCTCACTCTAGACACATGAGCCCATACCGTACGAAGGATCTGGGTTATCTCAGGAGTGGGTTTATGAGTGTCACCCATAATTTAGTGTTGTTGACACATGTCCGGAGATCTCTTCACTTGGGAACTGGAAGGAGTGGAGTACCTAAAGTTTGAGGCTAGCCTGGGCTACATAGGACAAAAAATATGACAAACAGATAAATAATTTGTAAATAAATAATGATTTGCCAGGTTGAAGAAAAGGGCTTCACAAGTTCTATACAAAACTAATTAAAGGCAGTGTGGGAAACATAGAAAGTCTAAGCTTTGTTAAGTCCTTGGCAGGACTTCATGTTAGGGCTCCAAAATCTAACATTAGCATTATTGAGTTAATCTGGAGGTCGTAAGAATTATGATTTTTAAATATTTTATCTATTTACTTATGTGATGGAGAGGAGACAGAGAGAATGGGCACACCAGGGCCTCTAGCCACTGCAGATGAGCTCCAGATGCATGTGTCACCTTGTACATCTGGCTTTATGTGGTTATTGGGGAAATGAACCCAGGTCCTTAGGCTTTTCAGGCAAGTGCCTTAAATGCTGAGCCAACTCTCCAGCCCAAGAATTATAATTTTTAAATATTCTAAATTTCCACTTTGAATTAACATATATACTTTTATATTTTATTTTAACTTATTTTATCATATTTGATTTCTTTGAGACAGGGTATCCTGTTAGTCGCTGCATAGGCAAGGGAGGCCTTGAACTCCCAAGGTTCCTCCCAAGTACTTGAATTACACAGATGTTCCACCTCTCCTGGCTTAGAACCATGTTTTGACTAGGTACACTCAAATATGTTTGAATAAAGCTCCCTAGAAATGCTCTCTCTTGACACACAACCTGACATAAGTATAACAAAAACGAAAAGAATAGTATAAAATGGTATGATGTACAGCAAATTTCTGAGACATTTGTATAAATACATATATATTTTTTTTCTACCTGAGGAGGACAATGTCTCATTTTGGGTCTACATAGGACCATGTACATGACCATCCTGCTGAGATCGTCAGCAGTGTTTGGTCGTAAATGTCTCTGTTCCAAGAACTCACAAAACTATCTTGTAAGAAGCAGCCACTGTTTGGTTGATTGTCCAACAAGTATAAGGCAGGGCTGGGTATGGGGCATAGATGTCAGGGAGATTTCAATATTTCTGACTAAACTGCATAAGCACACAGAATTTTCTGGGTCCAAATGCATGTTCATGGTAGCCTAGCATCTGTGTGCTTTGCTATTGATGGGATAAGATGTTAGTTTGTGAATGGTCGTTTGAATGGAATGTTCCCCATAGGCTCATGTGTTTTGAATAATTGATCCCCAGCTGGTAGTATTTGGGATGGCTATGGAGCCTTGCTGGAGGAGGTGCGTCATTGGAGGTAGACCTGAGGGTTTATTCATCCGGCCCACTGGAGGCTCATAGTACAGCTCACTCAAATCCCTTCCTTCCTGATGTTGTGACACGTCTTCCATGCTTATCTAGTGAAGATGAAACATCCCCTCAAAACTGTAAGTTAAAATAAATCCTTTCCTTCTATAAGCTGCTGCCTGTCAGGTGTTCTGCCTCAGCTACAAGAATGTAACTGCTGGGGCTGGAAGGATGACTCAGCAGCTAAAGGTACTTGCTTTCAATGCCTGTTGTCCCAGGTTCAACTCCCCAGTACCCACATAAAGCAAGGCCCACAAAATAGCACATGCACCTGGAGTTTCTTTATGCAGTTTAGGAGGCCCTTGTGTGTCTATTTTCTCTCCTTCCTTCTCTCTCTCTTTTTCTGTCTGCTTCTTTCTGTCTCTCTCCCTCAAATAAATAAATAGGGTATTTTCTTTAAAAATGAATATCTGCAACAGTGGTCTACTTGTCTTATGGGGTTGACAATATACTATTACGCACGTGTGAGAGATTATCGCCATGGGAACCTCCTATCAGGCACTATGGCAGACATTTGTAGTCTCCGGGACATACAGAGGGAACTAATGCAGGAGTGATGCTCTTCTCATTGCACCCTCAGAAGATGACGGAAACAAGTTAAGTCTGAAGGGAGTGACCTATAGTGGGGAGGAAAAGGAGACACATAACTTATCATTCTGTAAGACAATGGCTAAGGGAGGGTCAGTACCGCAAAGATATATTTCAAAGGGGGAAATTAGCAAAGATAATGATGAATTAGTTCAGTTGATGCCAAGAGAAATAAGTGAGAGCATTGAAAATAAAATAAAGTGTTTTGATACCAGGAAATGATCAAAAGTCTCTCATTTGGGATCTTTCAGACTCAGAAAAGTAGCCTAAATTTCCAATCCTGACTCCATTTCATCATTGAGGTTGTCCCTGGGAACTTATGTTGTCTGATAGTACTCTTTTACTGTTAGATAGATATACATTCTGAATCGGTAGCTTATCTTTTTAATTCAGACTATCATGGGAGAGTATATTGTTCCTTGATGTCAAATTCTTTTCCAGTTTCACTTTTTTTTTCTCTCTCTCTCTGTCTTCCTACCCACTGTGAACTTATTTCAGTTTCCTTTGAGAACACTTCTGTAAGTGTACAAGTGGAACTAATTGAAAAGATCAAATTTAATCGAATTTAAACTTATAGAAGGGGTAGATAACTTCAGTCACAGTAGCATCAGGGGAGATGAGACAAGACCAAGGCAGATCTTGAAAACCAAATCACCAGAAATGCTGTGTAAATTGGGCAAAGCTGACATCTGTCTCTTGTAACCAGGAAGAAGATAGATGTCAGTCAGTATTATTTTAGATAATGATCTTTCTAATCTAGAGAGGTATATATCAGTATTATTTAAAAGTGAAGCAAAACCTATTCCCTCTCTGAACACACTGCCCTGTTTGTTTTCAGATTCAATAAATGGCATTTTACTACTATTAAGTAATAACATATTTGATATAAGAAGAATCCAGAAGTAAAAACATGGGGCAAGTTTACTTAAAGCCTAGCTTTCTACATGCATCCTAACTGGACCTGAGCCCAGAGCAACAATGACTTTTAGCACAAAAGATCTGACCAGAAGTAGCTGATGGTAGAAAAGGGTTTATTTACACTTGGAGTTACAAGGGGATGTGTTATCATGGTAGGCAAGAATAGCACTATCAGGAAGCTGGCTCACATCATCACATAACATGAAGGCAGTGGAAAGAGCGAGCTGATCTACCACTGGCAAGTGGAGCTATATTATAAAATATCAAGTCCAGCCCCCAGTGACATCGTTCCTCTGACAAGGCTCCACCTGCCCACTCCACCATCACAAACACACAAGTTTATGGGGGACAATTTATACTCAAACCCACACACACAGTGTATTCTCTTTCCACGTTCCTATGAGCCTTCTATTCAAATTCCTCAAGACACAAACTCATTGGGCAGAATAAGTGTCTGTCATGATCGACAGTCTTGATTAACAGCTTATAAAAGTTTGATTTTGGCCATTGCTGTGGTTTAAATGTAAAATAACTCCCCCTTTCCCCTTCCCCTTTCTGCTGAAGCCCTTCTGCTTCAAGCCAGCTTCCCTTATGCTTCGGTGGATTTTTGTTTCCCTCCTCCATCATAGGTGACAAAACGCTGGTGGTCCAATGTTGTGCAGATATTGTAAGGTCATGACAGTTGCTGTGAGGTCATCGGCAACGGCCAACTTATGTCCAGAAGACAGTGTTCCAAAGCATATCCTCTGGCTCTTTCTGCCACCTCTTCTGGAATGTTCCTTGAGCCTTACAGGGGGTGAAACAGACGTCTTATTTAGTGCTGAGCTTTCAACAGTCAGTCATTCCTAGGCACTATTATTTTTATTCTTTTAAATTTTTTTGTATTTTACTTTTATTTATTTATTTGACAGAGAGAGAGAGAGAGATAGAAGGAGAGAGTGAGAGAGAATGGTGTGCCAGACCCTCCAGCCACTGCAAACAAACTCCAGGCACATGCACCACCTTGTGCATCTGGCTTACATGGGTCCTGGAGAATCGACCTGAGGTCCGTTGACTTTGCAGCTAAGCCATCTCTTCAGCCTTCTTTAAATGTTTCATATTTATTTATTAGAAAGAGAGAGAGTGGGGGGGGATGTGCGTGCCAGGGCCTCTAGCCACTGCAAACAAAATCCAAATGCATGCACTGTCATGTGCATTAGGCTTACATGGGTATTGGGGAATCGAACCTGGGTTCCTCAGGCTGCACAGGCAAGCACCTTGACCACTAAACCATCTCTCCCACCCTGTTTTTTATTCTTTATAGTAATCTTCTATTCATTTTGTAAGACCCTATTAATGATGTCAGTTCATTTGCACTATCAGTGGGGGGGAGGATGGTGTCTTAAATGTACATATGGATGTACCGAGGTTGAATTCAATGGTAGTCAAGCCATGAAGTGTCCAGGCAGAGGAGATATCTACCACGTGAAAACCTGGTGTCTGTGTACCCCATATGTAGTCACGCTTCACCCTCTTGCCATGCCTCCTGCAATGTGTGGATGCTCAGTGGCAGAACTTCAGTGAACAAGCAGGCTGGCATCTCACCTGATTGCCAAGTATACTAGCTTCAGAACCAACTAGAGCCAGTTTGTTTCTTGGAACTTTTTTTTTCTTATAGGACTAGACAATGGAAACTGGATTTGACATCAGACCCCAAGTGGCACAGCCTAGCCCCTTGCAATACAGAAGCCAAGAGGCTCATCTGGTTATATATAATTCAGCAAAAGAAGGCTGGCTCAGAGAAGCAGAAAGTTTTAAACTATTCACCCATGCCTTATCTTAATTCCTCAACTCCAGGTGCAGAGAACCACTGTCAGGGAAAGGAAGACCTAACAAGAAGTCTACTGAACACAAATACTTACAAGGGGAACATCAGTGAAAAGTCCATTGACATCTTTTGATATATTACATTTTTAAGGTTTGACATTTGAGCCATACATATACAATATTTGTATTTAATAAATACATATATGAAATTATATAAATACTTCATATAGTAATTATTATGTGTATATATAACACATAGTTATATATCTGTATTTATATGTCCACACAAACATAAAATAAAATGGGTTATTCTTGTGTGTATGTATATTTGTTGCTGGGGATCAAACACAAGGCCTTTGGAATGCTAGGCAAGGGCTTTACCACTGAACTATAATCCTAGGCCACTTTCTAACTGTGTATAATTAAGATAAATTAATTTGTTTTAACCTGTTTTCCACACTATAAAGAACCTATGGCCATTATATACTATAATGTCTTTCTATCTCCTTCCTGCCAACCTCTGGTAACTTCCAGTCAACTTTTTGTCCCTGCACACTTGTCTACATTCATTATTTCATATAAAAAGAAACATATTTTTTTCTCTTTTTGCATAGTTTATTTCACGTTACATGATGTTTTATAAGATCCATCGTGTTGTGACATGTGTCAGAATTTCTTCCCCTTTAGTGAAGAATAGTATGCTATTGCATGGGAACATCTAATTGAACTTCAGTTGTGTCTACCTTTGGCTCATGAAATGATTTTATAGTGGGAATTGGTGTACAGGTCTCTGTAGGAGTCCTACTATATCCCATGTATCCACCCATTTTCCACTTTCACCAACAGTGTTTGAAGGTTCCAATTTATCTGTATCTTTGCAACCACATTATTTTTTTTTTTTTTGACACATCCTGAAAGATGTGGAAGACATCACACTGTGGTTTTGATTTACATTCCTGTAATGATTAGCGACATGGATCTTTTCAAGTGCTTATTGGTCAGTTATTTGTATGTGTTCTTTGGAAAAGTACTCATGTCCATTGATCATCTGCAAGTCAGTTTGTGGTTTTATTGTTGCCCTGTGGATGTTTTTTATGTATTCTCAATACTAACACCTTATCTGATAAATTATTTTCAGATATTTTCTTTAATCCTGTAGTTTGCCTTTTCATATTTCTTTTGATAGTATAACTTGATAGCAAAAGTTTGTAATTTTGATAATTATATGTATCTAGGTTTATCTTAGTCCAATAAATTGGCAGTCAAGGCTGCTTACCACATAGGGGATTCAGAGATGAAGGTGAAGGGTACTATAGTACTAATGCCCTAACTCCTGGGTTCTTTTTGAGATTTAACAGATATTCTTTGACAATTATTTCTTTATTGTTTGCTTAAATATTTTCTCCCATTCTGGCTTTATTAAGGCTCTTAATAACATGGTCTTGAACTTGGAAGGCACTCATTTCTTCAGGTTCTATTTTTGTCTTACTTCTCCTGATTGTGCCACTTGCACTTAAATGACTACATTTTGGGTGATCCACCATCTTTTCAGGACCTTCTCCTGACTGCTTAACTCAGACAGAAGAGCAATGTGATAAGCAGACATTCTCACTCTCTGCTTCAGAGAAGATTAAAAACCTTGGCAAAAAAGTACCAAGACAAATGTGCTAAGATAAGCATCTCCCTTTTATTTGGAGGACTTATAACCAGGAGTTTAAAATTCCAACAGAGAGATAAACTACACAAATTACATTTCAGTTTAGTTGTTCTTTAAATGAAAAAAAAAAGATACTTTTTTTTTTTTTTTTGAAATACGATCTCAAGTAGCCCAGATTGTATTCCAACATGCTATGTGACTGAGGATGGCTTTGAACTAATCCTCCTGTCTGTCTCTACTCCTCAAATCTTGGGTGACCAGTATATACCACCACACCTACGTTATGTGCTCCTGGGAATTAAACTTTGTGATTCACACATTTTAGTCAGGCATCCTACCCACTGAGCCAGTTCTCAAGCCCAGCATTGATTACCAACTTAAGTGAACCAAATTTGTTTGAAAATAGATTGATCTTTCAGTAATTCTCATTGTAAAAACAAGGTTTTATGTGAAACGTTTTTACAAAACATCTGCTGTGTAGAGCCACTAGTAAGGTTCCCATTCCACAGTGAATAACCTTCCATCCATGATCATGCAAGCAACCCTAATTTGACTTAATGTGTTTTAGAAAAGGCTGAAAGCAAGATTTGGATTAAAAAGGAAAAAAAGGGGCAATAGATAAATGAGAAGAGGACAAGAGAGGGTAATGGGGGGAATAAGAATCAAAATACATCATATATATTCATATATGAATGCATCAGAAATAGAAAAAATAAATATGTATTCTTAAAATTTTATTTATTTAACAGAGAAAGGGGGAGGACAGAGAGAGAGAGAATGAAAATGGGCACGCCAGGGCCTCTAGCAACTGCAAACGAACTCCAGATGCATATGCTCCTTTGTGCATCTGGCTAACATGGGTCCTGGAGAATCGAACCTGGGTCCTTCAGCTTTGCAGGCAAACACCTGAACAGCTAAGCCATCCCTCAAGCCCTAAATATGTATTTTAATAGCTATTGTGCTATGGTTTAAAATTATAAAATTGCCCATTAATTGTAGTCTCAGGCTAGCCTTGAACTCACAGTGATCCTCTTACCTCAGCCTCTCAAGTGCTGGCATTAAAAGCGTGTATAACCACACCTGGCTGAACATTTGATTCTTAAACCCCTTCACTCCTTTTATCTTACAAATTTGTACTCGTAATTTTCAACCTAGTAAATATTTATGAAAAGCAGTAACATAAAAATGTTATTACCTAGTGGTGCTTGTGATAAAATGGCATGGTGCCTGCATATGTTCTCCCAGAGAATATATTATATTCTCCAAGAAAGCTTGTTTGTACAGAGGAACCCAACAAATATAAACCACTCACAGGTACACATGTATACATGCACATGTACACACATGCATAAACACAGTTAGCTCTCTAGTAGACATTGGAATGTAAGTGAAGATGGTCTTTGTTCTAACATAAAAATCTGTGATTCCTGTGGTGGTTTGATTCAGGTGTCCCCCATAAACTTAGATGTCCCGAATACTATGTCCCCAGCTGGTGGCAGTTTGGGAATTAAAGCTTCCCAGAGGCAATGTATTGTTGGGGGTAGGCTTATGGGTGTTACAACCACCTTCATTTTGCCAGTGTTAAGCACTTTCCTGTGGCAGATGTCCATCTGATGTTGGCCAAGAGGTGCTATCCACCCTGTGGGAAGGAGGGAAAGATCACTTGTCATGAAATGTCTACAAAAAAGATTGGCTGAGTTTACACGATATTCTAGAGAATAAAGCAATGATGCTATCTTTTATTGGCATCACTTTTATATATATATTTCTTTCTTCTTATGGCACTACCACTTCCTTGGACCAGAGTTGGCCAAGAGTCTTCTGTAGAGATTTACCACATATGTATGTCCTGAGGAAAACATGAAAATCTATTCTTTACCCCAGCCTTGAAAATGTTTTATCCCATGCGGAGCCTCAAGTTCACTGTGGTTTCAATGTGTCTGATGTTACCTGAGCTTCCAACCTAAATGTCACTTGAACTTGGGTAAATTTAAAAAGATGTCAGCCTTCAGTTCAGCTCATTTCCCTGATATCTCACTCCTCCGTGTCTCCTAGGACCACCCACCCAAGAACCTACAGAGAGTTTATCAGACTGATTCAGATGATTCAATCAGCCTTCTCAGGCATGCTTTGGGACTACCAAAGCCACTCTCAATCACCTTTTCAATATATCCAGGAATATTCAAGGGCACTTTCAAACTCGAATTTCCATTAAACATAAAGTGATTCTTTCAGCATTAGGAACAAAACAAAACTAAATTAGACTATTAAAGGCAGAGGCATCATTTTATGGTTCTTAGGTTTTCTGGTTCTGAGTTCAGTGTTTTAAAATTATGCAGTCTGTTCTTCAGGGATTCAGGACACAATTCATTTTCCATTTTTAAAACATTTTTACTGAAAGTTTTAACGTATGAAAATACTGTAACTTGATCATATTCAGGTTCTATTTTCCTCTTTCTCTATTCCTCTGAGAAACCTCTGCTTTCCAAGTAGGCCTTCTGGATTGATGTCACAGTCTTTTTTTTTTTTTTTTTTTGTCCTCCCCTCTCCTCTATGCCAAAATGTTGATGGACTCAGAATTGTAATTGTGCAATTATTGTGGGGGTGATGCAAATCCCTAAGAGATCATGAACACAGCAGTAGGTTCACAATCAGAGAATAGTATTGCTAAGAAGTCCTTCTCATTCTATAGCTCTTACATTCTTATTTTTACTCTCTCTTCTACAATGTTCCATGATCCTTCTTATTAGGATTTTGTACTCTAGGTACAAATCACTAGTATGACTTTCTCCCTTTTAAATTTTTATTTATTTGTGTGTTTGTGTGTGTGTGTCTGTGTGTATGTGTGTTTTGAGGGGCATTTTTCAAGGCTTCTTGCTGCTGCCAACAAACACTAAATGCATGTGCCACTTTTTTCATCTGACTTACATGGATTGCTTAGGAATTGAACCCAGGGACAGTAGGCTTTGTAAGCAAGAGCCTTTAACAGAGGAGACAACTTTCCAGACCTTTTTCTTACTGACCTTAAATCAGTTAGCCAGCCCTCCCATTTATTTTACATCATTACATTCAGATTCTCTCTCAGTCGAGTAATAACACATTGTAATGGTTGGAATTAGATGTTCCCCCTAAACTCATGTGCTCTGAATGCTTTGTTCCCAGCTGATGGCAATTTGGGAGGTGGGGACTTGCTGAAGGAGAGGTGTTATAGGGGGTGGGCTTAGGACTGTGACAGCCTTTACTAGAGTGAGGCTCACTCTCTTGCTGCTGTTTACCACCTGCTATGGCAAGGAGGTGATGCCAAACCTCGGTTCTATCTATCATCTTTCTCTTGCCATCATGGAGCTTTCCCTCAATGACCAAAACCCAAATAAAGCCTTTCCTCCCACAATATGCTTGTGGTTGAGTGCTTAAACTCAGCCATGAGAAGTTTACTACAGCAATCCTTGCATTGATTTCAACTCTTGTAAGTTTGGAAAGTTTGTTAGAAATTCCAGAATTGCATCACTCTACCTGCCAACATGAAGCAATACATTACCCTGTCTTGGCTCTGAGTCTACATATAGGATTTCACTACACAATATCTAAGGCTGACTTGATTGCTCTGTTGTGGTTGCTTATTATGTTTGGAAAAATCTGCTCTTCATTCCCATTTTCAGTTGAGTCACTGGTTTTGCTTCAGACACACTGTGATCTACCACTGGAATAGAATGATTTTGCAGAAGGATTCAGCTCTCACGTGTGTATCCAATATATGCATACTTAATGGATAAGTCAATCACCCAAATATATCTCAAGAAAACTAGATAAAAGGATCATGTATATAAGTACACACTCACATAAGGAAGATAAAGGTAGCACTGTTATCAAAGGTGAATATAAACATATGAGCTTGAAGAGAGGTGAGGGAAGATTGAAAGACATCTGTGACGTGTAAAAGGAATGGGGAGGGGCTTGAGGAAGACAGGATTGGAGATAGGAGGGATGATGGGAATCAGCAAAAATAAATTATAGTTGGGAATTCCAGAATGAGTGATGCCTAAATCTCTGTATATCAAATTAAAAAAAATAGAATAAAATGGTTAAAACAATGATTGAAAGTTATCAAAATTCCATTTACTCAATCACTCTTTCTGCCTCACGTGCATGCTGTCCTACATTGCTCATGTTCTCGCACAGGAAGAATGAACTTGCCCTACTGCGCAGTACCTAAATCTGTGGAGTCTACTTGACTGTCAGTCATTACATATTTACACTCAGCCCCTGGGGGAAAGGGTTTCAGGAGAGAAAGAGAGGCATCCTCAGGGCCCTATGGGGAATGCATCATGCTCAAATCTTTGCTGTTATCCGTAGATGAAATGTAATTTATACTGCTGAACTCCAGCTCTTCCCTTAAAGGAAGCATAATGGGGAAGACTATTTTAAAAGAGATACAGCAGATTGGTTATCAACATGTGAAAGGAGCCCTTCATTTGAAGCATCTGAGAATGCTGAGTGGTTTCCTTTCTTGCTTTGTGAAGCATGGATAATATACAGAACGCTGACAAGAAATCCTGCCAATCTGGCACCTCCAGATGGTTGAGAGATGCAGATTTATAAATTGGATTTCTACCTTTTCCAAATACATCATATGTTTTTTTTTTTTTTTTCCCTGGTCATTTTTTCTCCTTACAGTATGCCTCATTAAGTGAAAAGGTTCAAAGATGCCAGATAAATTGCACATCAATTGGCAGCCAGGTGTCTTGAATAACCTGACTCAGCTTCCCCAGGACTCTGACTTATGCTTAGGGGTTTTCTCAGGCCCCCAAACATTGTACTTCTTTGAATCTTTGAGGCATTAACTGGCTCATGCATGTCCTCTAAGACGAATGACAAACGTTGATTTGAAAATAGTGAGCTCATTGCATGCAGCAGAATTAGACGCCAATACTTTTCACAATCAGTGTTGGATGTGCGTAAAGACATTCCTGTTTATTTTCCCACATGGTATCTAAGATGCTTAGTGGACAATTGCGGGGCTCCTTCCTGGTCAGGCAGTTAGTGCCGAGGGAAGGACCAGGCCTGCTGGATCCTCCCTAGGGGTTGAGGAGGATGATGAGCGTCAGACGACTCAGAAACCTCTCCTGGCCTCCGGAGAAAAACCACACTGAGTCGGGAGTCTTTTCGATGCAGGAACTCGCAGAAACAACTCGCTTTATTACTCTGAGCAGTTGCCTATACCATGTTGGGGATGAAGACGGGGATTTTAGGATGGGGGAAGAGGTAAGGGCCAATAATAAACTTTAACTATTGAAATGGTAATTACAATTGCCACGCGGAAGTGGCAGGCCAGAAGCCATTAGGCATCTTGCTGAGTCCTAGCTGGCCAGAGACAGGTCGCCAAACTTTAGCTAGGCTCAGGAAGTTCCACTAGACCTCACGCCTGGGCCTTTCAGAGCCCAACAGACAATGAATTTAAAGTAATTTTTAAAATTTCAAATGCATGCCGGGCGTGGTGGTGCACGCCTTTAATCCCAGCCCTTGGGAGGCAGAGGTAGGAGGGTCGCCGAGAGTTTGAAGCCACCCTGAGAATACATAGTGAATTCCAGGTCAGCCTGAGCTAGAATGAAACCCTACCTCGAAAAATTAAAAAAATAATAATAATAATGGTAAAATTTCAAATGAACTGTATATAATGTAGTCCCAACATATAGCAACATTTTCATCATTTTCCTATTATGAAATAATTATGCAACCTAAATTATAATTACAATGGCATAAAAAAAATCTCTGGCTATAGCTTCACATGCCATGTGCTCCCATGCAACAAACATGGATCCAACATGAAACCTGAACATGAGAGAAGAACTATAGCTATGAAGTTCCATCACAGAGTGTGGGGGGGGAACCTGACTCCTGCCAATCAAACCAAACTGTGTGATGGCTTTTCTTCTCCATCTAACACAAGAATAGAATTCAGTTTTTTTCAAAAACTTGACTTAAATACCTAGCCAGAATGCTAGACTTTTACATTGTCAGGGATTCTATTTTATTTGTACACCTAAGGGGAGTCATGAAGAAGAATTTCATAGAAAACAGCAGAGGATAGAAGAACAACCTGTGGTGAAAAATAAGAAGAGCCAAGTTATCAAAAGGAGGCCTGAAGAGATGTTTGGGTGAGAAACCAAGCAAGCTGTCACTGTGAGGGAGAGCTAAATAATTGGATACATGGCCTGTGAGGGAGAAATATACCCACTGACAATGCATGACCAAGGAAAAGTACAAGTACTCAAAACTGTGAGTCTTCCTCATTCTGTTATTTGCTTATGTTTCCTGTTTTTTGTTTTTGTTTTTTTTTTTTTTTTTTTTTTTTTGGACATAATACAAAGTTAAAAGGCAGGAGATACCAGATCATTTTGATGTGTCAAGGGTTGTATATCCAAGTCAGGCGTGGTGGCACATTCCTTTAATCCCAGCAATCAGGAGGCAGAGGTAGGAGTATTGCCATAAGTTTGAGGCCACCCTGAAAATGCAGGGTGAATTCCAGATCAGCCTGAGCTAGAGTGAGACCCTACTTTGAAAAACTGAAAAAAAAAAAAAAAAAAAAAAGGATCAGCTATCTGGTCTGGAGAGATGGCTTAGTGGTTGAGGTGCTTGCCTGTAGAGCCTAAGGACCCAGGTTCTACTCCCCAGGACCCATACAGGCCAGATACACATGAGAACACATGTACACAGGTGGCTCATATGCACAAGGTGGTGCACACATCTGGAGTTCATTTGCAGGGTTTATGGCCCTAATGTGCCAATTCTCTTTCTCCCTCTCCCTCTCATAAATAAAAATAAAATGAAAGAGTGAGATATCCACGCTTGGGGACTGTGCTGATTCTCTATTCCAGAAATGACTGGCACAAATCTTTATATTACAGCCATAAAGGTAAATTTATACCAACTAGTTTATTCTTCTTCTTACATACATGATTTCCCACAGTCACCTCTCATCCATATGGTATACATCATGGAAGCAAAGACTGCTATTATTACTAATTCCTGCTAAACAGGCTTTCTAAATGGCCAGTGTTTGACCTTTGAAGTATTAGTTCTACAATATTTTCCTGTCTCTTGAGTGGTCTCCTGGTTCATGACAGAGTATATGATCCAAAACTAGGCTAAGACATAGGAGGTATTCATTAAAAGTGATAGAAGGTGGGCTGGAGAGATGGCTTAAGGGTTAAGCGCTTGCCTGTGAAGCCTAAGGACCCTGGTTCGAGGCTCGGTTCCCCAGGTCCCACGTTAGCCAGATGCACAAGGGGGCGCACGCGTCTGGAGTTCGTTTGCAGAGGCTGGAAGCCCTGGCGCGCCCATTCTCTCTCTTTCCCTCTATCTGTCTTTCTTTCTGTGTCTGTTGCTCTCAAATAAATAAATTAAATTTTTTTAAAAAAAGTGATAGAAGGTGGGAACACTCCATAATCAAGATCATTAATATATTTTTGCTGAATCAGTACAATATGTAAAATTATTACAAATAAAACCCACAGTGGACAAAACACTATCACTTTTAAGCACAGAGGAGAGTTCCATCTCTGCCAATATGCAATGCCCCATCACTTTTCTTAACCTAATTCTAGTCCAAGAACAGAAAGGTCTATGTTTGGGGCTGGAGAGATGGCTTAGCAGTTAAGGCTCTTGCCTGCAAAGCCAAAAGACCCAGGTTCGATTCCCCAGGACCCATGTAAGCCAGATGCACAAGGTGGCACATGTATCTAGAATTAATTTGCAATAGCCAGAGATCCTGGTGGCCCCATTCTCTCACTGTCTCTCTCTCTCTCTGTCTCCCCTCTTTCTCTCTGTCAAATAAAAATAAAAGTAAATAAATAAAATGTAAAAGTCTGACTTCTTTTTATTGCTCCAAATAACGTTATACTAGAAAAACGTATTCTGAATATGCAAACAAGCCAAACAATGGCAAAACAAGGAACTGTAAGAAAAGTTTTCCAGAGCAGGCAGTTTGCAGGTGACCCTGATGGTAAAGGGAAGTCGAAGCAGATTGTGATCTGAAACTCTGAAGATGCACAAGTTTAGTCCTAGAAATCTGGGGGTCAACACATGGGAATTAGATAACAACAACAAAAAAAAAGGTGTGAGATGATCATCTGGGAAAATAATGAAGTTAACATACATGAAACACAGAAGAAATCTGGGGGCATGTGTGATGACTTAACCACACTGTCTGTGAGGGCGTTTTCAGGGAGGTTTAGCTGACGTCGAATGACACGACACACCGTGGATGCAGGCAGGATCGTCCCAGGCTCAGGTCTTCCTGCGCCCTCATTCAGACTGGGCGTGGCCAGCTGCCTCATGCTCCTCTGGCCATGCCCACCCCACCACGATGGACATGCTGCACCCTCACGCTCCGAGCCGCAATCTGTCCTTCCGGCCACAGACTGCTTCGGTTAGGTATTTTGTCACAGCAGCTACAAAAATAACTAAAACATATTTCAAGAATGTGAGCATTTTCCCCGATATATATATATACATATATATAAAATTATTTTTTTTCTATTTCAATGTGTTTTTCAGACGTAGAGTACTTTAGTTAAGAATTCAAATATTAGGCCATAATGTATGTGAGAAGGAAGGAAAGGCTAGGAGGAAAAGAGCCAATGATACAAATAATGAGAGAATAATTCAATAAGCAAAGCTTTAATGTGATAGATTCTAGGATATATTTCAAACATAAAAATAAATACTAAGAACAGAACACTTTGGAAAACAGCAAATGGAAACATCCAGAAATTAGTGGTATAGTTGCAAAAGTCATTTGAAATACTTTATGCACATTGAAGAAACACATTTTTGTGAGCTGACAACTAAATTATCTATATGGAAAAGAAATTTACTGATATTTGGAGTCTCCCCGATTAAAATGTCAAAGAGCACTCACAAAGATAATTTAAACTATCATTTGAAACAACTTTATCCTAAGCTCAACTCCTTAATAAAAGTTAGTAGGCTCTTTTTCCTTGCCTGTTCCTAACCAGACACTCAGAAACCCAATCTTGTTTTGCCTCTGGTTCATCATCCAGGGCTTTCAACACCCAACATCCACTGGTCTTTATGATTCTGCTAATTAAGGAGAGGAGAAAGACCTTTCATACTGATACCAGCTTGCATCTAGAGGAACATAATGCTCCCATTACCTTTCCTGGGGCCAGATCCAGTTATACAGACCCTATCTACATGAGATGGGTGCTGGAAAATGTCACTCTCTTGTGGTCCACTGAAAAGCTAGATTCTGCAGTGGAAGGAGATGGGCCACGTGAAGTAGAACTTTAGCAGCATGGGGGAATAGCTATCTGTTTTTCCATATGTTAATGAGAATGCTAAATAAAGAGGAAATGCATGCAGGGAAGTTATGAAAACCACCAGAGAAAGTAGTGCAAAAGAAAGAAAGGATGAGTTAATTGAAATGACCTCCTGAGTGGAGAGCTGAAAAATCAAGTGTTGCCCACAAATACACACACAGCCGCATTGTGAAAGCTGGGTATATGCAGCCACCTGTCCTTTCAACAGCACTGGATATCAAAAAGGACAAGCAGCCAGGTGTGGTGGCGCATGCCTTTAATCCTAGCACTCAGGAGGCAGAGGTAGGAGGATTGCTGTGAGTTCAAGGCCACCCTGAGACTCCATAGTGAATTCCAGGTCAGCTGGGGCTAGAGTGAGATGCTACCTTGAAAAACCAAAAGAAAAAAAAGGACCAGAAAATATTCTCAGATTTCAAAGGAAGGATATGAATTTAAAACCTATATTGCATCTCCAGTGAAGTATGAAGTTTAAGGGCAATATGCAGACAAATTACCCATGAGGGATGTGAGAATGTTCACTGTGTATGTACATCTTAAAACATATTTATCAGGATGTAACTTCAGGAAAATAAAAGTTGATTAACACAGAGGACAGGAGCTAAAGTGATGTGAGTTGAACATGGTACATAGTAAGAAACTACAAACTAAATGAAACCACAACATATGAAATAACGTAAAGGAAATACAAATTTTAATTCATATTGATAATTTCATAAATTGGTAGCACATCTGACTGCACATTTTTCTACTTGGCTCTAACTTCAAAAATTTATTGTTTTATCAATGAGATAGTCAAGTACATAGGCATGACAGTCTGAGGGCTGTTGTTACTTTTGGTCTTAAAATTCAAAATAGCTACAAAGCACAGAGAATCCAATTCTTTTAATCAAAATTAATACCTATTCTATAAACTTTGCCAATGTAAAAGTATAGTCTTGTAATAATTATAACAGGGAAGAAAGAGGTGAAAAAAATAATCTTCTTATACCCCACTTCTTACATATCAGGAAAGCTAGATAAATCAAGAAATCAGATTAGAAGCTTAATTTGTAATCAAAATATCACTCTATAAAAATAGTGATATGGGCTGGAGAGATGGCTTAGTGGTTAAGTGCTTGCTTGTGAAGCCTAAGGACCCCAATTCCAGGCTCGGTTCCCCAGGTCCCACGTTAGCCAGATGCACAAGGGGGCACACACATCTGGAATTCGTTTGCAGAGACTGGAAGCCCTGGCGCGCCCATTCTCTCTCTCTCCCTCTATCTGTCTTTCTCTCTGTGTCTGTCGCTCTCAAATAAATAAATAAATAAATAAATAAATAAAATAGTGATATATCAATGAGCACAGAAAGGAGAAGATTGGAAAGTAATACATGAATAAATTTTCTAAAGTATGGAAAATAAGTATCAGAACTTGAGGTCTACATAGACTTCAACTTCAAGTGTACTGTTAAATGATAACCTGAGGAAAACTAAAACCAGAAATAGTCTCACAGGGAAACAGAGTTAAAAGGAGCACTTTTAAAATTATGCCTCCCTCCTCAGAGTTGACACATTTTCATTGCCAAATTATAATACTATTTCTACCTATAAAATCAAAATGAAACGGTATAAATATAATACCAAAATAAGGTTGAGAATCATCATAAACTACTTCATATGTAATTTATAAGCAGCGTGTCATTTTTTTCCTAAGGTGACATATTTCACACTTAATTTTATGTGACCTGGAGACGTTTCATTAATACTTGCTGATTTTGTAGCTGTATTTGACTTCCTAATGATGGAGGCTGTAAGATGAAACAGACTCGTGGCTATGCATTGTTTTTGTGGCTTCCAACTGCCCGTTCTTTGAGCCTGTATTTATGAGCAAGTCTTCGCGTCTATGAAATTTAAAATAAAATTTTAGTTATGAAAATTGAAGCAAAACTTTACAAAAATTGTAAGGACCGGGGAGATGGCTCAGTGGGTAAAACGCTGCTGCCAGGGGTGTGCAGGGAAGGCAGAGGCTGGGCATTGCTGGGGCTTACTGGCTAGCTAGACTTGTCAAACTGGCGTGCTCTAGGTTCAGGGGAAGATTCTTCCCAGAGAAGAGGGTGGAGAGCCGCTCAGTATTATGGTGGTGCACATGAGACATGTGCGTTTGCATGTTTGTATATGTGCATGCATGTGCCCCATGTGCGCACAGGCAGAGACCGGAGCAGGATAGCCTATGTCTTCTTCCAGTGCTCTTCCATGTTGTTTCATTGAGACGGAGTCCTCTCTGTGAACTCAGAGCTAGCTGCACTTTGGGGTCAGACTGACTGATGAGTGAGCCCCAGTGAGTCTCTTGTCTGTGACTCGTGAAGGACAACGTGCATGGCCGATCCAGTCGTTCGCACAGGTGGTGGGGATTGCACTTGGGCGGTCTCCAACCCTCTCAGGCCCTCGTTCTTTTACAGGAAGGGCTGCAGCCTGGAGAGCTTACATCGAATGGACATTGCCCTCCTGCTAATCCAAAAACCGTATTCATTGAGAATTTCTAGAGGCTCCTGCTATAACAGAAATGATTTTAATTTAATAGACAGAATCCATACTCTAAGCAGGAAAATTAGCACCATGGCCTGTTCCACTTCTGATTTTAAGAAGTTGCACCCTGTTTTAAAAATTCCATATACAAGTTTTTAATGAGAACTTTATTGTATGAACATAATACATGTTAGTCAAAGTACCATCAAAGCAGAAATGTAATTACCCTCTTTATTTCAGTTTTTTAAATATGTTTTATTTAGGTGATTGATAATTATTTTTACATTATATATCTATTTATTTATTCAAGAGAAAGACAGAGAGAGGGATAAAGAGTTAGAGAGAGAGAATGGGTGTGCCAGGGCTGTTAGTCACTGCAAATGAATCCTAGATGTAAGTACCACCTTGTGCATCTGGTTTAAGTGGGTACTGGAGAATCAAACCTGAGTCCTTAGGATTTGCAGGCATGGTATTTAACTGCTGAGCCATCTCTCAAACCCATGTATGTTATTTGTATTAATTGATACAATATATTTAAAACTTGTTTCATTTATTTATTTGCATTTATTTATTAATTATGAAAAATGGTCTTGCTATGTATCCCAGATTGGCCTCCAATTCTAGATCCTCCTGCCTCATCCTCTCAAGTGCTAGGATTCCATGGACAACAATACCTGGTTTTAAACTTCTGGGTTTTTTTTAATGTCACTAATGATAAGTGGTAATAATTTTCAGATCAGGTTAACAATTAACAATGTGTTTGTCCATTTGTGTCATTGTAGTAGTATAATTTTCAGTGTATTAAATAGTGACTTTCAGAATTAATTTGACACAAGTTCTCCATTTTATTTATTCATTTTATGTTTTTAAATACTTGTATTTAGTTTGTGGAGGGTGAGAGTATCAGCATGCCAGGGCCTTTTGCCACTGCAAATGAACTCCTGATATATGCACAACCTTGTGCATCTGGCTTTACGTGGTTACTGGCACACTTGTCAAGCATGTGTCTTTAGCAGCTGAGCCATCTCTCCACCCCCAGTTCTACATTTTAAAGCAGGAGTTCCCACTCATGCTGACCAAGGGTCTCTTCAGCTATTGGCTCAATGACTGTGTGTGTGTGCGTGTGTGTGTGTGTGTGTGTGTGTGTGTGTGTGTGTGTGTACGCACGTGCACATGTGAGTGTTATGTCATTATTTCCTTTGTTGATGTGGTTCTGAGATACTTTGTTTTGAAACAATCTACCTAGCAATCTTATATGTGGGATATAACATAAGTTTATGTGATGCATGTTTGGAATGTTTCCTCTTAAAACTGTTTCTCCAACTGGTCGCGTGTCAGAACTAAGAAGCCATGGAAACCGAGGCTGTGCCCCAGGATAATGGAATCCTATCTAAGATGTGGGGCATAAACATCACTGCATTGTGCTTGTTTTCCATTTGTCTGTGTTTATTACTGACTCTTCAGGTGGCCCCAATGTTCAGCTGGTAATCTATTCTTCATCTTAGAATTTATTAAACCTTGCACAGCCACAGCTAAATTTGGATGCTATGAAGCTCAAGTTAGTTTCTCCAGCCTCAAGCCCATTTATTGCATTTCACTTTCTCTGGCTTTTTTAAACTTTAAAATTTTATAAGCAGCATTTATTTTAACTGTTACATGACAACATAAAACATTGACATGAGGTTTATAATGTTTCATATATATGTGTATGTGTGTGTGTGTGTGTGTGTTAATATTCAAGCCCATTGTTCATATTTATCTTCTCAGGCATTTATCACTTCTTTCTGACAAAATTTTCAAATTTCTTTCCATGGGTTTTAAATAATATTATTTATTTATGGGCAGATAAAGAGAGGGACTGGGAGAGAAAAGTAGAAAGTATTGGCACACTAGTAGTTGCTTGGGACTCCAGACACATGTGCCACTTTGTGTTCCTGTCTTTACGTGGGTGTTGCAGAGTTGAGCCCAGGCTGGCAGACTTTGCAAGCAAGCATCTTTTACTGTGGAGCCATCTCCTAGCCATCCATAGATAGGCTTTTTGGAATATACAGTGTATGGTTGGATCTGTAGCCACTCTAGTGTGCAAGACCACACCAGAACTTCTTAGCTGTGACTAAGATCCGTCGACCAAGTGCATCTTCCCCCTGTGCTACCCTTCCTTCCATTCACCATGTCCATGAGATCACCTTTATCTAATTCCAGATCTGAGTGAGTTCATGAAGCACTTGTCTTTGTATTTGTGTGTGTGTGTGTGTGTGTCTGGTTTATTCCGCTGGATGCAATAGCTTCCCGTTCCACTCACGCTGTCCTCAAATGTGAGGGCAGCACCATCCCTCTGTATGGCTGAATAGTATTCCATTATGCATTCGGACTGTTTCCTTTGCCCATTCATCCTGTTGATGAACACTGTCATTGTTACCAGTTCTTTTGAAAATTCTGTGATAATCATGTGTGGACAGACAGGTGTCTCTTTGATATGCTGATTTTATTCTCTTTATATACATAGGCCCAGGGTTAGGATTTTGGCACTGTCTCCACCCCACTGCACCTGGATGACGCCTTGAAGAACACTAGAAAGCCGGTTGCTTCCTTCTGGCCCCTGTCTTTTCCCCACTTGTATCATTTCAGAGAACATTTGTAAGTGAAGAAAGGTCAATGTGGCACCAAGTCGTCACTCTTCCCTGAAGGGGTCAGTGTCCATTTCCAGGAAATGCTCACACGTTTATAGGTAGACCCAGCCATCACAGTCCTCATTTACCATATGATTCCTTCATCTTCTGAAGAAAACAATGGTCAAGTGTGGAGCTTGTGATCATTATTTCAGAGCTGAGGAAACCTGCAAAGTCACAAATTATATTCCTCTAGCTTTGATTAATCATCAATTCGCAGACAAGCTGCATAAAATATATTTGACCTATTATATTCTTTATGGTACATACACACACACACACACACACACACACACACACACACACACACACTACAACATAAAACAAGGCAGTTGACGTTCGCACTTTATGAAACACCATTCCTCAAAAGTCATCATTCTTTAGAGACCTCTTTAAATGTCTTTTTTTTTTTTGCCATGTTTAAAAAAAATGTGTACAAGCTTAATGTTAAACTTAATTGTACGCCTTTAATCCCAGCACTTGAGAGGCAGAGGTAGGAGGATCGCCATGAGTTCGAGGCTACCCTAACTCCGTAGTAAATTCCAGGTCAGCTGGGCTAGAGTGAGACCCTACCTTGAATAACCAAAAAAAAAAAAAAAAATGTAATCTCGTTCCAATATATGTATTTTTTGAAAAGCGTGGTGGTTTGACTGTAAGATGTCCCCTATATAGTCATGAATTTGAATACTTGCCCCCACTTCATGGCCCTGTTTGAGAATTTTATGGAACTCTGAGGAGGTGGAGCCTTGCCACACGAAACACATTTCTGAGTTGGCCTTGAGGAGTTATAGTCCTGACCCACTTTAGTTTTGAGTTTTTCTATTTCTTCCCTGCTAATGTGGAGATGTAATGCCAGCTGACCACTCCTAACACACTTTTCCTGCCACAGTGGAAACCTCCCTTCAATACTATAACTTGAAATAAACCTTTTATCCCATATACAGCTCCTTGGCCAGTATTTTGCAACAGTGAGAAACTAACTACTATAGAGACACAGTGAAGCAGGGTGTGGTGGCACACGCTTTTGATCCCAGCACTCAGGGGGCAGAGGTAGGAGGATCGCTGTGAGTTCAAGGCCACCCTGAGACTACATAGTGAATTCCAGGTCAGCCTGGGCTAGAGTGAGGCCCTACCTCAAAAAAAAAAAAAAAAGAAAGAAAGAAAGAAAGAAATCACTGAACCATGTGTTTGTAGAATTAGATAGAGATCATCAGAACTTGGAGGGATTTTCCAGCATCTCTGGAGTTACAAGCCTACTTTTGTAGGAGAGCTGCCAATGCCAAAGGTGTGTAGACAGGAAGTGCTGATCTCTGAACAAGCAACTGAAGTAAGTCTACACTCCAGTTTATGCTCTCTACTTTGAGAAGGAGAAGCAAAAAGAAAAAAAAAAAAAAAAAAAGCAAGCTGGGCATGATTGCACATGCCTTTAATCCCAGCACTTGGGAGGCAGAGGTAGGAGGATTTCCATGAGTTCAAGGCCACCCTGAGACTACATAGTGAATTCCAAGTTGGCCTGGACTAGAGTGAAATCCTACCTCGAAAAACCAAAAAAGAAAAAAAAAAAATCAGTAACTTACCTATCTTGTTTTACAAACCGAGTTTCTCAGATGACAAGCTACAGCCCAGCTGATAGCTGTGTGGCTTTGCCCCTCCAGGTAAGAGGAGTCTGTTTAAGTAACTCCAGTATTCCCCAGGGTGCTTGAAAGTGGGAATGGAGACCTGTGTATCCATCTGCATTTCTACTGAAACATTATTATTTCCATTCCAAAAACAAAGGCACTCAAACAATTGCTTAAGTTGTTTGCTGTGTACAGTTCAAAAATTCAAGAAGACAAAGAACCCAAAATACTAAAGATACCTTTCTCAAAAGGATGAATTAGTTTTTGTCTCCATAATAAAAAGGTAAGGCATTAATTTGTCTTAAAAAATAAATAAAAAGCACACTGTGACTAGACATTGAAGCAAACATTGATTTTCAACTGTGTAATTCCTTGTAATGGAATTCCTGAGCCAAGGTTTGGCTAACAAAACCCAAGGATACTGCCTAACTCAACAGCCAATCAGAGCAGAGGAAGGATCATGTCATCTCCAGCGCTATAGGATGGGCACTTACCAGCTTCTGATAACTAAGTGACTCTGAGTCAATAAATACAAATGAAAGTGCTAAATGTATCTATATCAACACAATTGTGATAGATGATGTGGCATATCAAGAAAGTTACAATCAACACCTTGTTTTGATTTCTGGCCTTAGTGAGGGTTTGAATTTTGATAGGGCAGTGCTGCACTTTGAATATGAACTGTCTCCCATAGGTTCGTGGTTTTAAGTACTTGGTCCCCAGCGGATGGCACTGATTGGAAAGGATGTGGAACCTTTGGGAGGGAGAGGCTTGCTGGAAGAAGTGAGGTTTTACAGCCTGGCCCCACTTCCTGTCCACTTTCTGTTTCCTGGCAGTGGATAATATGACAAGTTGTTCAACTAGTAATATTTCCTTCCATGAAAGGCTGTATCTTCTTGAGCCACAATGAACCCTTCACCTAAGTTGCTTCTACCCTTCAGTTTATGCTCACGGTGATGAGAAGAAGAAAAAAAGAAATTTAGCTTCCTTGTCTTGTTTAGTTATAGCAAAAAGGAAAGTTAACTTGATGGGTCATGAGGCAAGGTCACTAGAGGGAAAATACTTCAAGGAATTTGCCAAAGAAATACAAGATTGGTTTGCTAAGAATGTGTTTTATTAGAGGGGGGAAAGTAAAGCTTTAGTACAAACAGGAGCCCAATAATGCTAACTCTGTGGCTTACATGCCAAAGTTCCAGTTAGTCCCTGTCGTTAAACATGGCCTGATACCTTCACAAGCTGCTCAGTGACAATGCCATAACATATAACAGACGATTGAATGAGTGGGAGACAGAGACTCCTATCTTTCAGCAGCAGAAAAAAAAAAAAAAGAATAATAATCAAATGTTGCTTTCAGGAAAAGACAATGGAAAATGGATCCTTAGTGAGGCATGTACATGAAATTAATATTTAAGTTATTGGGACTGATGATATGTTTGGTTTTGAGTCACATTAGAAAACTTGCACCTAAATTTTTTAGAGTTTTGTATTGGTGGTTATTTGTGTTTATTTTTGGTCATAAAATTATTAGCAAGATTAACAAAAGCATTTCAGCCTACTTACGACTTAAACGGAGCTGGATGTGGTGGTGTACGCCTTTAATCCTCACACTTGGGAGGCCACCCTGAGACTACATAGTGAATTCCAGGTCAGCCTGCTGGAGAGCATCCCTACTTTATAAAAACAACAAAAAAGGAAAGAAAGATTTAAACAAGTTATTAATACATATATATATATATTTTTTTAATGTATGTATATATAAATAATGTGTGAGTGTGTGTGAATGTGTATATACAAACCAAATGTATATGTATACATAAATATATGTATATAGCTATCTATATCTACATCTACATCTACATCTACGTCTATATCTATATAGCCTTGCTGGAGGAAGTGGGTCACTGGGGGCAGACCTTGAGTTTTGACAGTCCAACCTCGTGTTCAGCTCATCCTCTGCGTTGTGAGTGTAGACATGGCGTGACCAGCCACCTCCTGCTTCTGCCACCAGGCCTTTACTGCCATAATGAACTATAACCACAACCAGTAAACAAACCTTCCCTTATTTAAGTTGTTTCTGGTCAGGCAGCTGGTCATAGCAATGAGAAAGTAACTATATATCACTGAGAACATGTCAAAAGAGGAAAATTGCAATCATTGCTACCAATGTGGAGAAAGCATTTGATTAGATTTGCTACACGTTTGTTTCCATGTGACTGTGATAGCTCTCTGCCAGGTGGGGAAGTGTGCTTCTGGGTGAGGGTTGGATGGACATTACATTTACCACCTGTCACAGAAGCATTCCTTGTCAACACAGAGCACACCAGGTAAGCCTTCCCGTCACCAGTGACAGAGAAGGGCTCCAGAGAGGCCTCTCTAATGACTGTCCAAGAGGAAAATGCAAGCATGGCTCTAAGTTAAACTCCATGCGATTCATGTTTGTTTCTAACTCAAAACATACTTACTGAATTCATTGCCAGGTCATAGAAATTAAAAATAAGAGCCGGGCATGGTGGAGCACGCCTTTAATCCCAGCACTCGACAGGCAAAGGTAGGAAGATCGCTGTGAGTTCGAGGCCACCCTGAGAATACATAGTGAATTCCAGGTCAGCCTGGACCAAAGTGAGACCTTATCTCAAAAAAAAAAAAAAAAAAAAAAAAAAGAAGGAAAGAAAGAAAGAGAGAAAGGCAGTAAAAACTTGGTATATTAATTGGATAATATGCTACAGTAATCAACTGTGTGTTCCCATAAGCTGGTACTGCTCAGAGTCTTGAACAGAGAAGTTTCTTTATGTGAAGGGTCGAGGTGATGGCGGAGATGGAGATGCGTATGATAAAGTTCTCAAGAATAAGAAACTAGCTTTTGCTCAGATGATACAGTCAGCTTCTCGTTGCTGGGGCGACCACCAAACCAGAAACAGTTTATGAGAGGAAAGGGTTTATTTCTGGCTTACAGATCCAGGGAAAGTTCCATCAGAAGTTGGCTCCCTTTCAAAAGTCCAAGCAGAGAAAAGCCACTAAACAGCCTGCACACAACAAAAGCACCAAGCATGAACCACCAGAGTTCAAACAGTTCTCCACTCACCTTAGAGGGCCGGACAAGAGATCACGACCCCAAACACACCTGTAGGGGCGGGAGCTAAGGATCCATCCTCCGGAGACATGTCCCCCTTGTAGCAAGGATCTGCTTGCTAGGGGCTAAAGTAGGAAGTTTAATTAAAAAATGACTGGGTCTATGGGGGCATACATTCAAGCTATCACTTTCAAATCACCATGCTTCATATCCAACCCGTACCTTCCATTGCTCAAGGCACCTCGTGGAAGAGAAGAGCAGAAAGACTACGTAAGAGCAGGAAAATGAAAAGCGCAGCTACGCAATGCTGTTTTCTGGATACAAGCCCAAGGCACCTCATAGCAGATGTGATTATAAATACATGGTCGAGCCTGTCAATACCTCATCATACATGAAGGAGGGATCCACGAGACCCCTACACCTCCCAGAGTAATTAATGGAAACTGATAATTACTGAGAGAGAGGAAGTCACATGCTTTAGGGGCGTAATCACCGGATTAACTATTCTCCAGTAAATAACATCCCAACCTTGACTATCCAAGCAACCCCAATTCAAATCAGCGGGTCAAAATAATAATAACAATAACAATAACAACAATGCTAGTAAAATAATAATAATGCATAAAAGTAGGAAGAAAATGTGTTTTGTTGGGCAGGGAAAGGGGGAAACAGAGGGTAAGTGAGGGGTTAAAATGCATTATGTACTGGTACAAAATAGTCAAAAAGAAAAAAGACACAGGAAAAATAATATAAACTTGTATGTTACTAAGATCATTTGTTTAAATACCCTAGAGGTACAACTAAAAGGCAATTAGACCTAAGAGGGGAATTCATTATGTTGGCGAGTTACAAAGACATGAATAATCAGCAAAAACCATTTAGGATTTATATAAAGTCTATTTTAAGACTGTCCTAAAGCAAATTAAGAATCTTTTAATAAGGCCTAGGGATATAGCTCAGTGGTAGAGGGATTGGTTAGCATGTGTGAGGGCCCTAGGTTCAATTTCCATTACTGAAATAAAGAACATTTTAATAAATGTATGAAATGTCTAATTTAGAGCCAGGCAAAAATCATATTCAAAGTAGCAATTAACACTAAATTAATCAATGAATTTGATTTTTATCTACTAAACTGATGACAAATCAAACATAAAACCTTGGGAATGGGGAGATGGTTCCGTAGTTAAAGGCACTGATTTACAAAAGCTTGCTGACCTGGGTCCAATTCCCCAGTACCCACATAAAGCCCAGTGCACAAAAGGGTACATGCATCTGCAGTTTGTTTGCAGTGGCAAGAATCCCTGGCATGCCCAGAGTGCCTCTCTCTCTCTCTCTCTTTATCCCCTCACAAATAACTAAATTAAAAGTTTTTAAAATATGCAAAACCTAGAATGACAATATTCAGGAGCAAGAGCACATTTAGGCATTGGAATATGTTATAAGATATTTTGTTAGTGGTTGAGGACTGCACCCCTTAAGACAGATAAGAAAGTACAGCAATAAGATCACAAAAGCAGAGATGAACAGCATAAGATGAGATTTGCAATTCAAATCAATGAAAGAATATGGATTAATTAACAAACAGAGGCAGGAAAACATGAAACAATTAAAGCCAATTTACCTCCTCCTTGCTCCAAAATAAACTCCTATAAGCAATGATTTATGAAAGTATTAGAAGAAAATGTGTGAGTCCTCGGGAGGCATAACAAAGTGAGAAGATGGAGATGTCTACACCAGTTTTTAAAGCAAACCAACATAAAGTGAACAGATAGAGCACACGAGAAAAATAGTCTTTAGCATATATACCTTGCAAAATAGTGAATTTATTTTAGAGTCATGGCACTCATTCCTTGATATTAGTATAAAGCAAAAACCCATTTAGAAAAAAAATTAAGAAAAAATGATTTGCAAAAATATTTCATAGAAAATAAGTCTTTTAAACTAATGTGAATTCTCACACCATGAAAGAATACTATATTCAAATAACAATGAGATAGGAATTATAGCCAGGCAGATGGGCATAATGCTGATTGTACAAGTGCCGGTGTGCCTGTAGAAAGTTAACTCTGTCATCCTGTTTGGTGAGAATATAAGTTTACCTTGGACATGTGTGATTGTATATCAAGATTTTAATGGGCTGGATAGATGGTTTAGCAGTTATGGCACATGCCTGCAAAGCCTAAGTATGCAGGTTCAATTCTCCAGGTCCCACATAAGCCAGATGCACACGGTGGTGCATGCATCTGGAATTTGTTTGCAGTGGCTAGATGCCCTGGTGCATTCTCCCCCTCTGTGTCTCTAATAAATAAATAAAAATAAATCTTTTTTTAGTTGTTTTTTTAAAACTTTTTATTTACGTATTTGAGATAGAGAGAGAGAAGCAGAGAGAGAGAGAGAGAATAGGTGCGCAAGGATCTCCAGCCACTGCAAATGAACTCCAAACGCATGCATCCCCTTGTGCATCTGGCTTATGTGGGTCCTGGGGAATTGAACTAGGGTCCTTTGGCTTTGCAGGCAAGTGCCTTAACTGCTGGCTAAACCATCTCTCCCATCTTCCCTCACACCCCTCCTTTTTTTAAAGGCCGTACCACCACACCTAGTTCCTTTCTTTAAAAAAAAAAAAAAAATTTAATACACACCCCTTAGCCTTAGGTCACCCCAAAGATGACTCTGGCACCTCTTAGAGCATATGCTCCATGTTGAAGTTTGAGTATGTTTCAGGAATAAGGAACCTCTGTTGATTCAAAATTCTTTAATGCCATTTTATCTTTCCGTACCAAAAACAAACAAACAAAAAAAAAAAAAACCCTTGAAAATATTTATGGTCTTGTTTCTCAAACAAATCAGGACTACTTTACTAAGACATAAGCCTGAAGGAGTGTTGAACTGGTAGTAGAAGGAGCTAAGAGGGGTCCTGACATTTTCTTACATCCGGAGGCTTCAGTACGATCTATCCTAGTGGTGAAAGCTGTTCTGCATTAAACATCTAGGAGACACAAGACGTGGAGTGACCTAAATGATATATGGTTTCTTGTCTAGACTTGCTTTCACTCATCTAGATAGATTGCATTATCTACATATTCAAGATAAGGACACTCTAGGGCTGGAAGAAAAAAAGTGGTTAATCCCAAAGAGGAAGAGGAATGAGAAGATAACCTGGCCATGTATTTTCTGAAAGAGGAACAAGGGACTATTGTGTGCCAACAATAGCTAATGTCAATTTCTAACTCTGGAGAGGAGAGCTCAGCATCTCCTTATCTTAATCTCTAGGTCAATGCAATTAGCTTCACCATGAGAAAAAAAAAAAAAAAAAGCTTTTCTTAAATTTATATAACTTAACAGCAGAAGCTAGAAGTCAGCAGAAGCTAAATTTAGATTTATAGAGGCATTCACTTGATTATCCTACAGTATAAAGGAAAGATAAGTTCAAAGATTCTTTATCCTGAAGCCACACAGAAGACAGGCTCTTGGCTCCAAGATGTCTTCCATGCAGTGGATACTTGTGTGAAGGAGATTAGATAATTTCTATCTGTGAGTGTCTTTGTATCAGCTAGAATGCTTGCAATTAGGTTTGGAACCCCATGAGGCATTGGCATGAAAGAAGATGAATTTTACAGCCTCGGGGAACAAAAGAAAGAGGAGGGCAGCTCAAATATTGTACAAGCTTGCAGAGGAGCATAGTGTCATTAGTGTCTGTGGCCCGTATCTCAGGCTTGACGAATGATGGCCCATAAGCACCATGTTCCGTGAGCTAAGAGGAAATACCACATTTTATTTCCCCTTAACAGTGAAGACATTTCCCCAGAAGCCCTATTAACACCTTCCATTAATTTCACATTGCCCAGAGTTCTGGAAGCCCATTGATTCTTCAAATGTCAATTATGTGGGATTGAAGAAAAGCCCATAGAATATATAAAACCAAACACTCACTCATTCAGAAATTATTTTTTTTTTTTTTAAAGAAGAGGAGGTTGGGCATGTTGGTATATGCCTGCAATCCCAGAACTCAAGAGGCTATACAAATGACTCTCTTTGATTCAAGATTAGCCTAGGATATTTAAGGAGACTGAAACAAACCTGGTTATATAGCCTGGTTCAAAAACTTCAAAAGGGACGAGGTGATGGCTCACTGTACTCAAAGGCCTTAATTTAGGTTTTGAGCATCCGCATAAATGTTGTGCATGGCCCTTTCCCAGTGTTGGAGAAGGGGAAGCAGAGGGCCTATAGCTTGAAGACTAGGTCGTCTAGCGAAACTGATGAGCTCTGAGTTCAGTGACAGCTCTTTTCTCAGAAGACGGAAAGCAATTGAGGAAGACACCTGAATTTGCCCTCTGACCTCCACATGCACCTGCACACACATATATGGTACATATGTTACCCATATACATATAGACACACATACTATACAGATGAACACCAATTTACATGTACACACATACTTATACACAGCCCTCCCCGCACATACAAAGTCAAATGTGATTTGCAAACAGGATCCCAAACTTTTAAAATAAGTTTTATATTTTCTATTTACTTTTCATACAAGGCCTTGCTTATAATTGTTACAACTGATGCATTTTATTTTTTATTCTGGCACATTCACTCTTAGAATTTACAATTTATATAATTTATAAACATTACTTTTTTATAATTTATAAACTTTAAATATTTTAATGTAATAAGCCAATCTATTTTATAAGTAATGTTTTTTGTTTCTTTCTTGGCAAACAATGAGAATAAAATTGCCAGCTGACTCCCAAAAGTCAACAGAATAACTCTTAGAGTTGATGTAGGCTCCCCATCTTGGTGGACAAGTCTCTTATTTCAGTTACTAGTGAGATGTTGTCAATCAACATTTCCATTCATCCATTTCAAAGGAGGCTTTCAACTCAGGCCCTTCCATAATCTTTGTCAATTTCAGAACACAGGAGTAAAGAAGCCCAGTAATTTAGGAAAAAAACAAAACAAAACAGTATCCATGGATTTATTTTACTTTTGCTGATTGAAATCTATTGGTTTTTAGAAGAACTGTCTTTTGGTTCCAAATTATGTACATTGTGTGGGCCCTGTATGTATTTTCCAAGTGATTTAAATGAATTTGAATCAGCTCATTAGGTTGCAGACTGGTGCCGAACACAATGACTCATTTCTAAATTAATACTGTCTACCCTGAACCTCTCCCGTCTAAATCACTTTAATCACTGGGAAGATTCACACTTCCTAACAGGACGGCCATGTTCAAACGCATTCGGCAACAGTTCATTAGGTAATGATGTCATTCCGTTCCCTGGGTCAGCAAATGCGCTCCTGCATGGCTCAGAGAAGGGACTGACTGTGGGCAGATAAGCAGGTGCTTTGTATGCGAGTGACATTCAGCTATGCACAGAAGGGACTCATTATGCTGGCAGGAAATGTTTCAATTTGGGACATTGCAGTCTTTCACGTTCAGCCTCTTTTTTTTTTTTTTTTTTTTTTTAATTCTTTTCTGAGCTTAGCATTCTTATTGGACACATGTCCCTGTCTTTACAAGCATTGGAGGTGTCAAATGCCATATCAGATCTCAGTGACACTTGGCTGCTTTTAAAGAGGCTCTGGAACGGATGAGATGGCTCGGTGGCTACAGTGCTCACAGCTCAAGCTGGAAGGCCGGAGTTCAATCCCCAGAGCCTTTGTCAAAAGCCAGGGCCCACGCCAACATGCTGACGCTGAAGAGACACGGGGCAGAGGCAGGAATGTTTCCCCGGACAGAAGCGCACGCCCTGGCCTGAGCACTTGCCCTCACAGACACGCATGCTCACACAACAAAGGTCAACAGAGCCGGGCATGTGGAGCACACCCTGCATCCCAGCACTCAGACGGAGAGGAAGGAGGATTGCTGTGAGTTCAAAGCCAGCCTGAGAGTACAGAGTGATTTCCAAGGTTAGCCTGGGCTAGAGTGAGACCCTACTTCAAAACAGAAAGAAGAAAGAGAATATATGATATACAGACAACAGACAGGTACAAAGTAATCCAAGTCTCTAAGAGGTGCACAGTATCAAATGCACGGAAGAAGGCAGTACTCAAGGACAGCTTATTTCAAGGGGAGCCTGGAAGCGGCAGGCATGACCCCAGCCAGGTAACATGGCAGGTAAACCATCTCACCCTGTGGGCTGTCTTTTCTTTCCATGTCGTGTTCCTTTATGCTTCAGAAACGTGCTAATTTGTTCTCCTCCGACCTGTGTACTTTGGGGTTTCTGTCTGTGCTTTTCTCTTATTTACCAGCAGCAAGTGGCAGAGAGACAGAAGGAGAGAGAGAATGGGCACAACAGGGCCTCTAGCTACAGCAAACGAACTCCAGATGCGTGTGATGCCTTGTACATCTGGTTGATGTGGGTACTAGGTGATTGAACCTAGGTCTGCAGTCTTGGCAGACAAGTACCTGAATCATGAGTCCATTTCTCCAGCCCTCTGTGTATGCTTTTGGTGTCATATCTCAAGTACTTATACTATCAAGGAGAGTCCTCAGTGTTTTATTATACATCTGATATGGTTTTAAATCATCATTCAGAATTAAGTTTAACCTAAGTATTGTATTGTATTCTTCTTTATTAAGTTGTTTAAAAAACAACTGGCTTCTTAATTTCATTATCCCAGAAGGATTGTTGCTAATATATCAAAGCAAACTTGATTTTTGCATTCAAATTTTGTACCAATAACTTTATTTAATTTCTTGATTAATTCATTCTAATAGTATTTTATACATATCTATCTATCTATCTATCTATCTATCTATCTATCTATCTATCTATCTACGTTGTGTTCAAGTAGACATGGTTTTACTTATTCCCTATTTTAATGTTTTTCTTAACTAATAGCTTTGGTTAGAGTTTCTGATATATGGAATAACAGTGGCAATGATGGCTTTTTTTTTTTTTTCAAGGTAGGGTCTCACTCTTGCTCAGGCTGACCTGGAACTCACTATGTAGTCGCAGGGTGGCCTTGAACTCATGGAGCTCCTCCTACCTCTGCCTCCCAAGTGTTGGGATTAAAGGCGTGCACCACCACTTCCGGTTGATGGCCTTTTTTATCTTCTTGCTGGTTACAGAGAAAAACAATCAGCTTCTTGGTGTGTATGATATTTCTGGTAAGATTGTCATATATAGGCTTTCTCATGCTGAGTCATATTTCTTCTATTCTTAATTTGTTGAAGGATTTTACCACAAAAGACATTAAGTTTTGTTAAATGCCTTTTCTGTATGATTAAAATGCTCTTACAGTTTTCATCTTTTATCCCACTTATGTGACATACCTCACTTACAGCTTTCTACAATGTTGAACCATGCTTGCATTCCATGAGCAAATGCCATTTGACCACAGCAAGTCTTCCTTTTAGTTTCCTATTAAGCCTGAGTTGCTAGTATCCTGCTTAAAGTGCTTGTGTTGCTCGGTATCAGGAATACCAATCTATAATTTCTTACCTTAGGGTGTCCTCACATGACTTTGATATTAAGGTGATAATTTTGGAACGGTCCTTTGTTCTTCAATTGTTGATAGTATTTGAGAAGGATTTGTATTATTTTTTTATTTAAATGTTCAGTCAGCTTTATCAGTTAAGGAAAATGACAGGTTCTGGAATGCTCATTATTGGTAGGCTTTTAACACCATCAATTCTACCACCTTGTACGCATTATTCATCAGCCAGAGGTTCAGAATTCACAAAAAAATTGTCCATATCATTCAGAAATGGCAGGTTAAGTAAGTTTCAGTTCCTTTAGGGTATTTAATATTTCTATGGATTCATTTGTTTTTGTTTCTTTTATCATTTATGACTTTATTCTTATCTCATTTTTTTCTTTGTAACTGTGACTATTTTTTGCCAACTTTACTTATATTTTCAATACACCATAGATCTCTTCTGTTATTGATATTTTAGTTTCTAACTCAATTGTTTCTGCCCTAATCTTTATTGTTTCTTACCTTCTACTAACTCAAATTTCATTTGTCCTTGTTAGTTCTCTTAAAGTATAAAGGTAATTTATTTACATTTTTCTTCATTCTCCATATAGATGTTTATCACAACAAACCCACATCTTAAACATATTTTTGTGCATCTCTTAAGATTTTGTCTCTCCAGGCTTGGTGGTGCACACCTTTAATCCCAACACTTAAGAGGCAGAAGTAGGAAGATTGTCATGAGTTCAAGGCCATCCTGAGACTACATAGTGAATTCCAGGTCAGCCTGAGCTAGAGCAAGACCCTACCTTGGAAAGCAACAACAACAAAAAAGATTTTGTCTCAAGAAATTTTTATTTTTGGTTTGACTTATAGTGTTTCATCAAAATAAAATTATTGAAAAAGCTTTAAAAGGACAAGGGGCTGGGAAGATCATTCAGTAGTTATGGAACTTGCCTGCAAAGCCTCATGACCCCAGTTCATTTCCCCAGTACTTGTAAAGCCAAATGCACAAAGTGGTACATGTGTCTGGAGTTCATTTGTAGTGGCTGGAGGCTATGGCATGTCCATTCTGTCTCTCTCTCTCTCTTTCTCTTTGAAAATAAAAAACTAATATAGTTTTATTTTTTGTGTTTTCAAGGTAGGTTTTCACTCTAGTTCAGACTGGCCTGGAATTCACTATGTGGTCTCAGGGTGGGCTTGAACTCACAGTGATCCTCCTACCTTTGCCTCCCAAGTGCTGGGATTAAAGGCATGCGCCACAACACCTGGCAACTAATGTATTTTTAAAAGCTTATAAAAGATTCATGTATTTCAAGATCATATTGTTTAATATGCCTGATCATGTATTTTCTAATTTTTGTTATTTTCAAAAGCATATTTGTAGTGTCATATAATAGTGTTTGAAAATGAGGCTCTATGTGATTTTACTATGTAGCAGTTACCTTCTTATTGCTGGCACTAAACATCTAATCAGAAGCAGTTTATGGGAGGAAAGTGATTATTTTGGCTTACAGTTTAGGAGGAAGTTTCATCATGGTGGGGAAAGAGGGCAGAGAAGGTAGCTAGGGCGTCACACTTTGTCTCAGCAGCTGAAAGGAAGCAATCAGAGGGAGATACCTCTGAACACTCAGTGGGCTGGACTAGAACACTTCAAGATTCACTCTCAGTGACACACCTCCTCTATCAAGCCTCCACCTCGCGAAGGCTTCATTAGAGGGGGACTGAGTAGAAGGCTTAATCAGAAGCAGTTGAGGCTCTGAGGGGCATAAACCACCACACATCATCACTAAATTTGTTCATATATTTTTTTAACTTCTGCCATTTTATTACATAGTAACCTGAGTACCTAAGAAGGGGCTAGCCAAACCCAGCTGCATCCATTATGAACTAGGCACTATTATCCTAGTCATAACAGATCTTGGAGGCCTAACCAGATGGTCATTCATGGATAGTGTCTCACGTGCCCAGTGAAGAAGCCATATACATGTTGCTAGTTACATTTGTGTTAGGTCAGTTTGGTTTGAAATGTATCTAAAGCTGGGCATGGAAGTATAAATCCATATCTCCAGCAATGAAGAGATAGGAGCCATGGAAATCATAATTTCAAGGCCACCTGGGGATACATAGCAAGTTCAAAGCCATAGTAAACTACCTAGTAAGACTATCTGAAAAGCCAAAGGCTTGGGATTGGGCTATATCTTAATGGATAAAGCATTTGCTTTGAAAGAATGAGAACCTGAGATGAGATGCTCAAATCCTATACAAAATCTAGAAGCTATGAAGGGATTCTGTAATCCCTAGGAAACTGACAGTAAAATAGAGGTAGAGATAGGAGAGCTTCCATAAAAGTGCGGACCAGATATCCTGGTAAATGCAGTGATAAACAGCTATAAGCCCGAGAGTCTTTGTCTCAGAGGAGGTGGACAGCAAGGGCCAACACCCAGTAATTTTTCTCTGAGATCCCCATGCACATGCCTGTGTATGCGCACAAGCATGTGCACATGCACATACTGCACATACACCCAGCAGAAATAAAATAGCAAAAGGCTTAAGGTGCAGCTCAGTGAGAGAGTGCTTACCTAGCATGCGCAAGGCCCTGAGTTATATCTCTAAAATATAAATAAACTAAGTAAATAAATAAACATGGTTCAAATGCAATATGTCCTTATTGATTTTCTGCCTGATCTAGTGATTGCTGAAGGTGAGAATATTGAAGTCTCATACTAGTACTTCTCCTTTCATATCGATTAATGCACACACACACACACACACACACACACACACACAGAGAGAGAGAGAGAGAGAGAGAGAGAGAGACAGAGAGAGAGAGGGAGAGAGGGAAAGGCATTCTCATTTGGGTGTACATATCTATACATTAACTGTTGTGTCCTATGGAATACATGACCCATTTAACATTATGTGACTTCTTTGTTTGTCTGGTCATGGTTTTTGAATTCTTGCCTATAAGGATAATGACTTCTGCCTTTTTTTCCAGCCTCTATCTGCATGGCATGTCTTCTCTCATTGTTTTATTTTCCATTTATCTATCATCTTAAAGGTCAACTCAGTCTTGTAGGCAGGACATAGTTGGTTCTCATGTTTGCTGGGAGTTTTATTTGGCTTTTTCGTACACGTGCTAGGTAGGCATAACATCACCAAGCTGCCTCCCCTCTTAAGAATATTTGAAGAACCTCAATTAAGCATGGTGGTGCACACCTATAGTCTCAGTACATAGATGGAAAAAGCAGGAGAACAGCTGCAAATTCAAGGTCAGCCTGGTCTACATAACAAGTACCAGGCCAGTGAGGATTACATTTCAAGACCTGTCTCAACAGGAAAAGAATTTTAATGAATTGGTGGGTTTAATTATATATTGGGCACAGTAGGTGTATTAGTTCCTATTTTGTTGCTGTGACAAAATACCTAACAAAATAAATCTAAGGAAGGAAGACTGTATATCAGTTTATAGTTTGAGGGGATACAGTCTGTCATAAGCAGTGAAAGAGACGGGGAAAGAAGCAGCTGGTCACATAACTCTCACAGACAGGAATCAGAGTCTGGTGAATGCTGGTGCTTAGCCTGGGCCCTCAAGCCTATGAGATGGCATCACTCACATTTAGGACAGGTCCTCCCACCTCTGCTAACCTAATTTAGAATCTCCCTCACAGACATGCCTGGAGGCTGGTCTCCAAGGCGATTCTAGATCCTGTCAAATTGTTGATCGATATTATTAGCTACCTCAGCAGATTTGGTGAACTGGAAAACAAATGCAAAGCTAGTGCAAACATGATGTTCAAAGGGACAAAAAATAATAGTCAGAGGAGAAAAGCAAGGGCCCTGTGGATGGCCAGGCAGGGTGGTACAGACCTGGAACTCCAGCTATGTTAAGGTATGCTAAGGCCAGAGGATGATGGCACATTTGAGGACAGCCTGGGTGACTTGGTGAGACTCTGTTTAAAAGTAAGATGTTATGAGAACTGAGGATGTAGCTCAGTAATAATAAAGCATTTGTCCAACATGTGAGAAGAGACCTGGCGAGCGCGCACACACACACACACACACACACACACACACGCACACAGAGGAAATCCGTTTTGTATAGTCAGTGTGTCACATAGCACAGTAGTTCCACGAATACATTCCCACAGGACAGAGAGACAGAATAAGGAACTAGAAACAGTGTTGAGGCAATAGCTAACATTTTTCAGATTTAATGGGTGACTTTATAACAGACACAAAATATTCACTGAGCCAGATATATTGTATATAAAAAGTCACTCTTCAGATAAGTGAGCATAAAGAAAAAAGACTTAATACATTCGGAATAATAGAGATGCAGCACAAGAGCAGAAAATTAAAACTAACCTTAGAACAATAGGAGGTGTTTAACCTTTTTAAAGTGTTGAAAAAAAAAAAAAACGAGAATTCTGTTCCAATGGAAAAATGTGTAAATGAAAGCAAAGTTTTTCAAAGACAGCATTACTGTTAATTTATATATCTTAAATGACTGTTAGAAGAACACAGAACTGGATATTTCTACAAACATCTTAAGAAGTAAACATACATCAAATTAAATATTTTATGAGCTATGAATTCAATTCATAAATATCCCACACACTGAATAATTAAGAAATTGAAAGCAAATATCAGATAACAGATACACAAAATAAGTCATCATTATAACCATTCAGGTATGAAAGGAATTTACATGAAAAAGTTAACGGTAATTAATTTAGAAAATTATGTGGAATGGATATTTTGAGGAAAAGCAATTGGCAAACTTGGTAGAATAGATTGAAAATATTAATTATATCATATTTATAAATAATTTGAACCTCTCATTAAAAATATTCCCAGAAAGAAAAATCCAGCCTATACAGCTTCAACAATGACTTCTTTTAAATATCCACCCAGAAATAAATGCAATAGCTAGCAAACTCAGGGGGAAAAAGAGAGAGAAAATACATCTCAACACTTATTTGTAAGACCATCTAAATCCAATACCATTGTTCAAGGGAAAGGAAACTAACTGACTAATTTCTTTAAGTCACATAAATGCAACAATGCTAAATCCAATTCCAGAAAATCTAGCCAAGCAACACATAAATAGGATAATATATCACGAAAAGCATGGTTTATTCCAGAAATGTAAGGTCGGTTTAACATTTGGAAAAAACACATACATATGTTCACCAAAAGACGTGCCCATGAATATTCATAGCAGCAATATTCATAAAGCCAGCTTCAAAACTACACAAAGCGCCATCCACAGTTGAATGGGTAAATAAATTGTGGCGTATTCCCTTCATGCAATACTCCAGAGCAGTGAGAATGAACAAAATGCAGCTACGCACAAATCCAATATTCAGGGAAACAAGCCAGAACTTGAAAATAAAATGGGGGGATATTTAAGAGGCAATTCACATAAAGTACAAAAAAAAAATAGTGTTCTTTGAAATTAAAATTTGGATAATGGTTACCCTGGGGAGGAAGAAGTATTTTGATGGGAAGGTGGTGGGGAGGGAGGTTTCACCTTCTTCCAGAGTCTTCACACATGAGTGACTCCCACAGGGAAAATGAGTCAAGACATACACAGGCATTATGATCACTTTCTGGATGCAGATTCATCTTAATACCAAAAACTAAAGAACAAATGCATTCCAAATTGAAAAGCTATCACATGTAACAATGTCTCATGTCTGCCCTGTGTATCTAAGTATCTAAAAATATATATAATATTTCTCATTTATAAATATATATGTGTTTGTATAAGTGTATGTGTGTGTGTGTATGTGTACATATAGATATGCACCTCCATCTTCCATGACACCCACCCATCATCATGGTTGCCTATTGGCAATTCTCAACAAAACAAGGGGGTGTCCATACTGTAGTATTTGAATACAAGCCCATGATTCACTTCCTTATCATAGTAAGTGATTACAGGTTTACATTTTCTGTAGATATAATTATTTACTAAAGCATGAAACAGAAATTATCCACAGATCAAGAGTTAGAAAAGAAAAGACACAGATGGGGAAAAATCAAATCTCTTTTCTCCCAGATTTATTAGAAAACCAGTTTAGCATTAAACACCATGATTTACAAAATCAATCATATAATTTTCTCTTTTGGCAGGTTTTCTCAGTTTTCAGAACCTAGCTGGATATATGAATGAAGTCCCTCAGCTGTGGTGGTAAGTTAATTTTATAATTTCTGAGTAGGCACATTTGTTACTTTTCTCAATTCTGTGCCTAAGTGCCTGACAAGACACACTGTAAGGGAAGACGCATTTATTTGGGCTCATGGTTTGAGGAGATACAGTGTTGAGCAAGACATGTGTCCAGTCCAAAGTCAAGAAACAAAGTGAGACCGAAAGTGGAGATACACTAGGAGACCACAAGTCCTGCCCTGAGTAACCCGGTTCACCTGGTGAGGCTCTAGATCCTTCCACCACCTTCCAAAAGCAGACTCCACAGACTTGCACAGCAGTATTACCAGCTAGGAAACAGGCGTCCCCACACATGAGCCTATGGGGGACATTTCACATTCAAAACACAGCCAAAGGGGCGGTGGGGGGAGGCTCATAACCAACTTCTGAATGAGCCAGTGGTGACTGTTTCCCCCCTTATTGATATCTGCTTCAGTCAAGACCTGCAGCTCACAAGGGAGAAGGATGATGAAGGTGAAGACAGTACGTTGAAAAGGACAGCTAATCAAAAGCATCTTAAACTAATAACTAGTAAGAGAGGCGCTCGCCAGGGAGTCAGTAGAGGCAGTCAGTGGAGTCGTAGAATAATATGTGAAATTAATAATACAAGTGCAGGATACACAGAGTTGAGAAGATGAGTCCAAACAGGACATATATAAACATAAATTCCTAGGTAGAAAAAGTGAAAATTACCCCGTTCAAGTGTATTTTTGCAAAAAAAAAAAAAAAAAAGGAAAGCATCTTTAAGAATTAATGTTTTCATAGGAAATTAAAAAGGATGGTATTGAGAAATAATGTTGGTGGCAGGGAAAAGATTATGAAAGGACTTGTCTTTTATGTGCCGCCTATAAACAATAGGCCCTTGAGCAAAAATCATAAAGGATTGGTCTGTGAGTGGGTTAACTGTGGAAATTGATTAAAAATATATGATATATATGGGCTGATCATGAGGGGTGGCAGGGAATCAATTGAATGAGAACCCAAAATGGTAGGTCCAATGGGACAAAACATCAAATGGAATTTGGATTTTGAGTTCTTGGCTATATTCTGATCTTTGCATTTCTACTTTTTGAATAGTCTATGAGTTACAGAATCCTAGTTTAGATCCAAGGGTAAAAATATCTGGAAATCTGTGCAGTCTAGCTATGAATAGTCTTAATAGACAGAGTGTTTGCAGTCACCTCTGTACATGTTCCCACTGTGAGGTCTGGACACACTTGCAGAGCATAATGGGTGTGTTTTCCATCTCAAAGTTTTATTATGCATGTGCGTGTGTGTGTGTGTGTGTGTGTGTGTATTCACGTGCATACCAATGTCAGGTGTCCTTCTCAATCAGTGTCTCTTGTTTATTGAAACCGGGTCTCCCACTGAACCTAAAGCTCACCAACTTGGCTAGCTTGTCCAATTACCCACCTGGCTTCATCTCCCGACAGCTACTTACCAAGCACACACTACCGTGCCTGCCGTTTACCTGGGTTCTGGACTCAAGTACTCATGTTTGTGCAGCAAACATTTTACAAACTAAACCAGCTTCCCAGCACTATATTCCAAGATTCTGACTTCTTTTATTTTATCTCATGATAATGGAAGTCATATAATTTGCCTTGGAAATACCAGCTCATTCCTCTCCTGACTCACATCTCTTTCCCACTAGACAAAGAAGACAATCTTGCAAGACAAAACATGAAGTCACTGCTCGTTCTGGAGATTTCAGTGCACTGTTGTATCACATTTAAGCAGAAGTAATGGGAAATTGCTGCCTTTCAGGGTAGAGGGGCTGGAGTTAATAGAGCTTAGAATAATATTAATTATACATCTTAAGTCTCAAGTATCCAGAGAGCTACACAGGATGGCCACAGAACTGAGTGAGGTTCAGGACACACTTGCTAACATATACTGACTGGCAAGACCAGTATCCTCTCATCAAAAAAGTGATATAGGGCTGGAGAGATGGCTTAGTGGTTAAGCGCTTGCCTGTGAAGCCTAAGGACCCCAGTTAGAGGCTCAGTTCCCCAGGATCCATGTTAACCAGATGCACAAGGGGGCGCATGCATCTGGAGTTCCCTTGCAGTGGCTGGAGGCCCTGGTGCGCCCATTCATTTTCTCTTTTTCTTTGCCTATTTCTCTCTCTGTCACTTTCAAATAAATAAATAAAAATTAAAAAAAAGAAATATAAACTATCACACCAACTAGAAGAACTCCATCTTTAGTCTTTTACACATTGGCTAGCTCTAATGTTGATGACCTATGCTAATGTTAATGTCTGTGTGTTCTCTATAGGCCAATGTCATCCAACCAGTTCTTGCATATGTGAGATGCACAGGAGACATTTTGCTGGGGTGAAATGCGATTTCATGCCTTGGTACAAACATCAGCGTTCCATAACTGAGTCTATCCCGGATGTGTGGGAGAAGCAGGATGTGACCCTTGTCTTTACCACTTACTATTTTTTTTTTTTTCAAGGTAGGGTCTCACTCTAGCCAAGGCTGACCTGGAAACTATGCAGCCTCAGGGTGGCTTCGAACTCACGGTGATCCACCTATCTCTGCCTCTGGAGCACTGGGATTAAATGCATGTGCCACCACAACCAGCTTCACCACTTACTTTTATCCCAGCTTTGAACACTTTGCTGAGAAAATTTTGTAAACAGTGATGTGGTTGACCAGTAAGATCCTGATGCTCTGTTATTTATTAAATCAGAGAAGTAATAAAGAAAGTTTTCAGAAAAAAAAAAAACAGAAACAAAAACACCAACACAATAATACAAAGAAATCTTGCAAATTCTAAGTTGCCCATGTTGTGTGACGTCCCCTTTGCTCCTGGGGTAACACTTGTTCTTGCTGTGAGGGAGGGGGGTGAAGAAGGAGAAATAAAAGGAAAAAAAAAAAAACAAAAAACAATCTCCAGCAAGAAAAAACCTCCCTATAAACGATGCTTTCTGAAAATCAAGAGGCTTTCATCTAGACAATTAAGACAGCCATCAGCGAGCTGTGTTTTGGTAAGGATAAACATTAAACACTGAGCACTCATTTCTTTGGTCCATTTTGTCATTTTCACAAAATTACAGGGGTAGGGGAACAAAACACTGAATTTTTCTAATTCTTGTTGAATTCTTTACAGAGATAGCATCCTTTCAAATCACTCTTGAGATATTACTTTAATTGCTTCAAATAATGGAGCTGTTTTGCATATACAGAGAGCATATTACTATTTGGCTGTGATGTAGCTTCCATCTTTTGTGGAGAAAGGAAAGTCCATGATAATCCTACAGTCACAGATTAGACAGTTTAGTGCCAGTTCCAAAGGACAGACCAGGCTAAGTCATACTTTGCAGATTAGATACTGGTAGGCTGTTAAAAGTATTAATTCCTTTCTCAGATGCCTCTTAACGTCTAGAAATCCAAGACACGTGCTTTCTGTCCTTCTCTGCTTTTTATCCCTTGATGGGTTCAGGTAGACTGTACATCCCTTAGACCACACTGCTGGTTGGCTGCCCCATTTTTATAGTCAATGTGTAAGAAAAGATAAAAGTAAAATCAACAACTGCTATGTAGTTGGGGTACATTCTAGAATTTCTAACTTGTGATTTCAGATATCCAGTAGATTATGTACTGTCCAGCCTGATCAACAGATGTCTACACACCTTGGCAAACGTGGGGAGACATTAATAAAGGTGACACAGTGGTGATGACATCAGTGATGATGGTGACAATGAAGTCAAGCTTATATGGTGAAGAAGTATCTCTGCAAGAAGTTAGCCATTGCTGAGCTGGCGAGATGGCTTAGCGGTTAAGGTGTTTGCCTGCAAAGCCGAAGGACCCAGGTTTGAATCCCCAGGACCGATATAAGCCAGATGCACACGGTGGCACATGCATCTGTAGTTCGTTTGCAGTGGCTGGAGGCCCTGGCGTGCCCATTCTCCCCCCTCCCCCTCTCTCTGCTTGCAAATAAATAAATAACATTTAAATAAAAGAAATTAGCAATTGCCAAGTGCTTCTAGACACTGAGAATGCACGAACAAATGTGCCAACCACATCACCAACTAACAAGTCTGGGATAGAAAGGGCATCAATCACAGTGCAGTGTACATAAAGAAATACAATATAGACAATAAACTTACAGTGTACAGTTTGGGCTTCTGCCAGTTGCTAGGGAAGCTTTGCGTGACCTCTGGGTTCCTGAGTATGACACTTACCACCAGTGGAATGTGGCTGGCTCATTTTATTTTTGTTAGGACATCATGCCCTGATCACTTTCACCTGCTGTCAAGAAAATGGGCTGGCAAGACGGGACAGCAGCAGCCAGAAGCCAGTTAATGTGCATTTGGGCCTTCGGTGAATGGCTTACTTTGAAGAGATGCTGCCAACAACTCTTTCAACCCATAGCTGTCAAAAGCGTTCTTGTGCCCATTTGCCATGATGCATATATGGATATGCTTGTCTGGGCATTCAAATGACAACATGGGCCTCTGTGTAGCTTAAGTGAGAGATCAAGAAAAACAGTACTGATTTCATCAGCGTGAAATGCAGTGGTGAGCAGGGAATTGCAAAGAAAATGAAATTAAAACAAAATAAAATAAATGAAGGGAAAAGGATGTCAGGGAGGGAGGGAGGGATGCATAGCACACTACTTGTCTGCGCGTCAGAATATCCTGGCTACAGTATATCCAGAAAGCTGTTTCAAAGCGGTGCTGTCCTGACTGTGTAGGCTGCATATGTGTTTAGAGTTTTTCTTATATTAACATGTAAAAAGGCAAAAGAGAATTAGGAGTTGTGAGATAGCTAAGTAGGTAAAAGGCTTGTTTGGTAAGCATTATGGCCTGACTTGGATTCCCAGGACTCATGTGAAAATGCCTGGCTGGGTGGTACACACCTGTATTCCCTGTGCTAGGAGAGGCAGAGACAGAGGGATCCTTCAGGATCACTGGAGAGCCGGTCTCGCCTAATTGTCGAGCTCCAGGTTGATGAGACACCCTGTCTCAAAAGATAGTGGATGGAAAAGGCTGGGCAGATGGCTAAGTGACTGCAGATCTTTGATGAACACTCACAAAGGCTTAACAGGGCTGATGACTGCCTGACATTTATTTCCCAGGATCCATACAAGAAATCACGGGCATGTTTGTAACCCCAGTCCTATGGGGAGTAGAGACTGAAATACTACTTGGTCCCACTGAATGAAAAAAAAGTAGCAGCTCTGGGTTGAGTGAGAGACTCTATCTTGAGAAATTAGGTAAATGAACAAAAAGAGGGGGATACCTGACATTCTCCTCTGGCCTCTACATAACTGTGTATAAGGCATGCATGCAAGGTACATGCTACTGTACACACAAGTTCATACAACACACACACACACACAGACACACATTTTATCACACACGTCAAAGAAGAAAAATGAGGACAGAGTTCCTGAGTAACTATGCCTGAGGTTGACCTCTGGCCTTCACTCACACATGCATAGGCACTATCACAACATGAACCTACACACACACACACACACACACACACACACACACACACCCTTATATAAATGCAATTAACCTCATTAGTATATTTTAATCATTCTAAAATGTTTCTTCATAGAACAATATTTCCACAATATGTTCTGCTTTTTAACTTTTGTTCTGTTTCCTTAACCTGGAATCTATTGGATATTTGCAGTGCATCTCCATTCGGACTGACCACATTCCAGGCAACTGACTGAAACACAGGGCCCTGGGCTCCTCCGCTGGGCAGTGTAGCTCTGGAACCCCATTTGAGACTTGCTGGAACGGAAGCTGGTCTCCAGCTCAGGCACATCATTGCTTGGCTCTACCTCTGTCCTATCTTGCTGTCCTCATCCCTTTCTTCCCATAGGCACAACCTGTACAAGAACCCTCGTCTCGTCTCTGGCTCTGCTTCTAGGGAAACTAACCTGAGATAACATTAACAAGCTAGCACTTCATGCTGACAGTTGACCAAAAGGACCACCCTTCCCTATCATCTTGCCATCACCATCTCTCCTGGCTACATCAGCCTCAATACCTACTCACTTCTCATATTCTACAGCTTTTGAAGCATAAGTAGTCCATAGAAACTTTCAGAGTCAAAAAAAAAAAAAAAAAAACTCACCTCCGGATAACTACTAGCTTTTATTTACCCATGCATATGTGTGTGATGTGCTTACAAGTTTGTAGCTATGTTGGCACATGTGTGTCTGCATGTGTTGGAAGGTGGGGCAAAAATCAACACTGTTACCGTTTTGAGTGGCTCTCCACCTTACTTTTTTTAGGGGGGGTTGTTTTTTTTTTGAGGTAGGGTCTCACTCTAGCCCAGGCTGACCTGGAATTCACCATGTAGTCTCAGGGTGGCCCCGAATTCATGGTGATCTTCGTACCTCTGCCTCCTGAGTACTGGGATTAAAGGTGTGCACCACCACACTTGGCTCTCTCCACCTTACTTTTTGAGAAAAGTTCTCTTATTGAATCTACTTAACAAGATTGGCTGGCCAGCATGCCCTGGGGATCCTACTGTCTCCTCCTCCCCAGTGATGGGATTGAGTTGCCTTCCCAGTTTATGCTTATTGGTTGATTTTTATTAATTAATTTATTTACAGAAATTCTCATGCCTCATCCTTTTTATGGAAATCGTAACCACTAAGTAAGAATAAAAACACTCATGAAAATCAGACAGAGGTTTTGTTCTCTGAGTTAGAAGATAACACATGTGCAAAACCTCTATAGCACTTCTTCTGCCAAGGAAGCTATTTCATCTTCTGAGTTTCTCAAAAGGAGACTCTCAAAGTCAGTTTGAGTGTGAGTATAGAAATTAATCAATCCTTTTAGGAGAAAAACTAGATCAAAAACCATTCTAAAGACAAATGTGAAAAAAAAGGGATACAAGATGTATTTGAATATATTTTTTCTTAATATCCATCACTCAGATTCTATGAACAGTAATAGACATGAATTCTTTGCATTCTTTGGGCCTAAGCAGTCTCCATCTTTTGGAGGTCAAGAAAATAACAACTGGCTGGTCAAATGTCCCAAGATGGCAATACATGAGCTAACAAGGAAAAACATTCTACATCCTCAGACAGCACATGCTGTGGGATAATCCTGATGCTGTCTTTGTGTGAAGCAGCCATGCATTTTTAAAATATTTTAATTAATTTATTTGAGAGTGAGAAAGAGGCAGAAAGAAATAGAGAGAAAGAGAAAGAGAGAGGGAAAGGGAAAAGAATAGGCACACTGAGGGTCTCTACCACTACAAACAAACTCCAGGCACATGTTCCACCTTGTGCATCTGGCTTTATGTGGGTACTAGGGAATCAAACTCTGGTCCTTAGACTTTACAGGCAAGTGCCTTAACTACTGAGCAATCTCTCTAGCCCTTGCTATGCATTTTTATGTTATCATGCTTTGTGGGGATTTTTTTGCTGTTGTTGTTCTTGTTTATTCAACTCCTACTTTTGAACAGAAGCAAAAAAAAATTGATGCATGTTGGTGGTGAGCACATTAGCTCCATTTTAAAATCAATTCTGCTAAACAAATGGAAAGCAGAGAGAAAAGAAATGCATTTAACAATCTGTGAATTAAACTCCAAACAGTTCTGCAATTTGTTTCAATCTATTCTCATTCATGGAGGATCTCAAGTGTCCTTTTTCTAAAGATTTTATAAGAATTATTCAAAGGGAGGGTGGGTAGGAGGAAGATTGGTGAGTGCAAATGCTTTTTAATTTGTTTTGTCACATCAGGGAGGTTAATTGATTAAGATAAAGAAATAAGAGGAAGATGCAAAATTAATGGAGAAGAGGGAGGAAGAAACTATATTAAGGCAAGACAACATAGACTATCTTTCAAATGAGTTTCACATTTGAAGTTTAAAGATTTCAGTTGTAGTCAGAAGGTATTCATGCTGGAATTCAGGTGTTTATCTGTCAATGCACCAATGCATGCCAATTCACCAATAATTTTGGTATATCTCTGGATTCTTGCAAAACCCAAATGGAAATAAATATGGAGACTTCTAAAAAGAAGATGAAAACAGAGCTACCAGCTGACCCAGCCATTCCTCTGCTGGGCATCTAACCTAGGGGCTCCACTCTTCACTGCAGTGATATTTGCTCAAACAACCATGTTTTTATAGTTGCTCAATTCACAATAGCTAAGAACCCATATGTCCATCATTTGATGAAAGGATAATGAATATGTGGTACATTTACACAATAGAATTCTACTCAGCAGTAAGGAGAAATGATATAATAAAATTTGTAGGAGAATGGGTAAACTTGGAACAGATCATCCTAAGTGAACTCACATGAACAGAAAGACACATGTTATATGTTATCCCCCACCTGTGGCTTCTGAACTGGAACAGCTTGAGTTGCAGGCATACCTCACAAACAACTCAAGGGACAAATAAGAGGGATGGAAAGAGTTGGGGGATATATATACAAAACCAAATCTAAAATGAATTGGTACCATATAAATCTTCCTCCTGGATAGCAAAGTAAAAGATATAGCCCTCAATAGAAGTATAGAGATGCTGTCTGGTAAGAAGGGCCCTGGAGAGGGTAGGATGAAACCTATCTCTAAAACATATTCCCCTGGCTTCTAACTGCCAGTACCAAAAATTGGTTACAATGCACATTGACATGTTGATCAAAGAGACACATGAGGTCCCCAAAAGAAGATAGGCTTCTGATAAAGCACTTGATTACCTGCCAGAGGTCAAAGGTAAGACCCTTTTGGTAAAGATATCACATGTTGCTGACACAGAACATCAAGATATGGCTAAATTCTGGAAGGAAGCCAGATGGATGGCTAGCCCTTATGATGCTGGAAAGAGCTATATGAGATCCTGAGGAAAAATGGCCAAAAACATTGTAGGCAAGCAGGGACAACTGTGAAATAAAAGCAATCAGCCTGAAAAGAGGCACCCACCTGTGCAATAGTGGCACACAGCCTAGGTGGATAACCAATCTCTGATTGGCTATAAGGTCGGTTCAGTGGAAAGGAGCCCATAACTGGAACTAGGAACCAAGTCATAATCCTATGGAGATCAAGATTATGGACTCCAGTGAGAAGCTCTCACTATTCTTTTCCCCCAAATTAACAATGCTTATCCCCTTTAACCTATCCTGACCTCACTCTCCACTGGATAATCTGTTTTTCTTTCTCAGGAAGCAGTGAGAACCAAAGACAACCAAAACTAAAAATAACTACACAATAGTTGTCTCACTGGAAGGATATGAACCATTCCAAGCACAGCAGCTAGGAACCAGGTGACACCACTGAGGAATTGTCAAGATGAGCAAGAGTGCTGCTTCCATGGGGAACCTGACAACCTGCGCCAGACAGACCCCGAGGATACTCAAAATGCACCAAAGCGGGGCTGGTGAGATGGCTTAGAGGTTAAGCGCTTACCTTTGAAGCCTAAGGACCCCGGTTTGAGGCTCGATTCTCCAGGACCCACGTTAGCCAGATGCACAAGGGGGCACATGTGTCTGGAGTTCATTTACAGTGGCTGGAAGCCCTGGCACGCCCATTCTCCTCTCTCTCTCTCTCTCTCTCTCTGCCTATTTCTGTCTCTATCACTCTCAAATAAATAAATAAAAATGAACAAAAAAATTAAAAACAAAATGCACCAAAGCAGAAATCCCAAAGCTGCTGAGAACTCAACAGTAAAGTAGACTTAGAGCATGCCCACTAAGGCTTGGAAAACTTTTGTGAAAGAGGGGACAGAAAGAATGTAAGAGCTGCATGGTGGGAGGGAGCATCCAGAGACACTGCCTGGCTCCCACGCAATGACTGACTGCTGCTCTCATGACTCATCACCCTCGCATCCATGACGAATATCAACAATTCCTCTAAGGAGGGCCCTTAGTGGAGTGGAGGCAGAGAGGAGAGAAATGATGGTACCAACACTTGATGTATCCATATAAAATTTCTACTGATTAAAAAAAAGAAGAAGAAGAAGAAATAAAAATAAAGAAGGAAATGCACAGACCAGGAGATATGGTTCAAAAGGATTTTATTGGAGCTTATAGCTTGAGAAGGGAGAGTTTTAGGAGAAGAGGAGCAGAAGGGAAGGGAAGAAGACATAATCCTTGCTCAGGGAGGCAAAATGGGGTTTGAGAAGCCCACCTTAAGATTCAGGGGTTTTTTTGTTTGTTTGTTTGTTTTTTCTTGTATGGTCCCGATGCATGGGTGGTTAGTTTAGCCAGGGTAGTACTGACATCAGGTGCCTGGGGTAGGATTTCTGGAAAAGAAAAGTCTTCCAGAAATCTTAATTGTTCAGGATGGGCCTTCTCAGAAAGGAGCAGAAGAACTCCTTAAAGGGGCAGAGAAAAGGACAGGTCAGACCCTTCTGACATCTCCCACCTGTAACAAAATGTAATGACCTAGGTTTTTCCCTACAGGCAGGCCGAAGGACAATTCTCAAAAATCTTATTCACTTTGCAGTCCTTTTACCCCTAAATTGCCTCAGTATGACCTTGGGTAAATACTAAATGTCTCCAAGCACAGTTTTTGGGTGTGAATGGGGCAATTGCATTAACCTCACCCTCAGCATTAGGGCTTGATGGTTTCCATTAGCTCATGTAATGATACTGGGTATTGTATATCTTGATTTAACCTGAGGGAAGGTGTCTTCTTGGGCCAGTGGGTCCAGAAGAAAGTCTATGTGAACAGATGGGTCTATACTGAAATTCAATCCCTACCACATAGTGATATATAACCTTTACCAAATCAGTGAGATACTCATACCCACTTCACAGTTTTACTGATGTTGTTTGAGCCCTACAACAAAATAGCCATGGAAAACAAACCTCCCTTTTCTTGTCAATTACTGGCTTCAGCCATTTTCCTGACACATCCTACTTATGTTTAAGAAAATATTGTCAGCCTGTGCAGAGCACTATGGAAAGAAGGAAGACAAGATCTCTACTTCTGGGGAATAATTCCTGGTGCTCCAGGAGAACCTTACATTATGACACATCATCCTAGGAAAACCAAGGAGCCCAAGAGGGATAGAGAGATGTTAGGCTGAATTAGCAGAATGATACAAAGAAATGTTTATGAAGGCTGCACTTGTAACCAAAGACACAGAGAAATAGTGCAGAGCTCTATCGTGGAGCTGGAGAGAGAAGGGACTGATTGAGAGGCATGGATCTTTAGGACTATAGCTAGACCCTTGGCAGGTTTTCCTTGTGGGATCAGGACATAAGTGACATTCAGCAAGGTTGGCCATTTGATCTGTGGGTATAAATAAGGGTCTGGAACTTTTCCACATCAAAATAGCAGGAAGAAGATTGCTTTATCTCTGTCATAATGTAAAAGAAAACCACTATTCTTTCAGTCCACTTTTATTTGGACTTTTCTGGTAGACAATTAGCAAACCAGGTTTGGATGGTTAGATTTATCTTGCATGATTTGCCTAGATAAAGGAAACTATTGCATATGTCAAATTGCCATTATATCTAATATCCCCTGTTTAATGGGTCCAGGAACATAATTTTTGATTTAAGCAATTTGCATATGCATATTGTCTCATTATCTTAATACAATACTGCTTGGGAAGACTGATTCCTAAATAGATGATGGGAATACAATTACTCTGATGAAATCTGGCTTAACATTATCAGAAAACATTATAAGTATATTTATATTCTTCTTTGTATAAATGAGTAGGAATAAAGGATTTATCAAGGAGGTTGTATAATTGCTTAGTTAGTGGTTTTCATTTTTTCCCATATAAGAATTCTAGAACTTGCTATGTTACCTAGGAGTTATTTCTAGACTATTAATGTGTTGCCACAAAGGAAGGGAGGGGGTACTTAATAGGTTGGTATTGTATATATGTAAGTGGAAGGATAGATTAATGGGGGTGAAAGGGCCCAAAATGAGGTCAAGGGAAGAGATTGAGTAAAGGAAAGGTGGAGGGAGGGCTAATCAAAATCTAAGAGGATGCAAATAAATCATATGACATCCTCCAGTTTCACACAATGGAATACTCAGGAGCAATAGATCATTGTTAGAAAATTTTCAGTGCCAGGAATGGGATACCTCCAGTGAGTTGTTGGCCATGGAGGTCCTTGATGCCCCCAAAACACTATAGGCCATTGCCAAGGCCCTTGGTTTCCCACCAGGAATATATGGTAAGACCCTACTGCTGAAGACTCCACATACTTGGGCTGTAAGGCCACTGAGAAATCCTACTGGAACTGAACTGATAACTTCCTCCATGAAGACCAGCCGACAGAATGCTGGAAGAAGCCATTCTACATGTAGTTCAATGGGAGAAAGAGATACCACCAGTAAAGATACTCAAGAGTGGACACTGAAAGCCTTATAATTGGCCAGCCAAGCCAAATGAGCCAACGGGTGCAATAGTGACATGTCTGTCATGGTGGAAACCAAGTGCCCTCCAGTTGGACTGGAGGCCCACTTTATGGGGGAAACACATCCCTGATACTGAAAACTTAAAACAGGGGTAGTTATGAGCCCTAGGGGTATAACATTTGCTGGTGTCTGGAAAAATGTGTATACTATGCTTATCAAAATGCCCAGAAAGCACATCTCTTAATATTTATACCCTTATATTAACACTACTCTCACTTTGGGTAGAGAATCTGCTCTTTTCAGATGACAGTGACCTTGGGACAACTCAGAAGGTATCATAGTGCTAGAAAGAAGTGACTGGAGTACTGAGTAACATCTCTCTCACACCTTCCAAGGCTCAGGGTCTAATGCAGAAGAAGTGGTGGAAAGAATGTAAGAGCCAAAGGAAGGGTAGGACTCCTTACAACGTGCTCCCTCCAGACACAAAATGGCCTGGATATCCATGACCTCATAGTGCCTGACACTACCTACAGAAGACCATCATAAGAGGAGGAAAAGATCATGACATCAAAACAAAAGAGAGACTGATTGAGATGGGGAGGTGATATGATGGAGAATGGAATTTCAAAGGGGAAGTGGAGGGGGAGGATATTACCATGGGATACTTCTTATAATCATGGAAAATGTTAATTAAAATGGAGAAAAAAAGATGTGTTGTCAGAGAAGGAAAAGAAAAGCTTAAAAATCTTGGTGCATTGGAGAATTAATTAAAGTTAAAAAAAATCTTGGAATGTTTATTTTTAAGAAAATAATAAGTTTCTTATGAACTAAATATGCAAATAATATAATCTCACTTCTTGTGAAGTTTGTTTTGGTTTAAGCATTCTGTGTTAGGTATAATATTTTATATGTATTCTAAACTGTTTGAGGAATAGGGATGGGAGATGGCTTAGTTTGCAAAGTACTTTTGTAAGCATAAGGACCTGAGTTCACCTCCTCAGCACTGGCATTAAAGTTCTGGACATGGCAGACTACAACTTAAACCTTAGAACTGGGAAGTGGAGGCAGGTATTCTCTAGGGCTTGGTGGCTGATATTCTGTGGGTTTAGTGAAAGACCCTATCTCAAAAGGTAAGGTGAGAGCTATTGATGAAGACAACTGACATTGATCTCTAGCCTCCACATGCACATATGTGAACCCATACACATGTTGATATGCATATCACACACACACACACACACACACATAAATAAATAAATAAATAGATTTGTTGAGGAATAACAGAATGAGTGGATCATACACTGTCTATGCACCTATGGAAATTTTTATTTGTGTATTCCTTTATTCCATAAAGCACCTACTTATTATATACCGTGTGTTTAGGCATAGAGGCAGAAGACATGAGTACATCAATAGCGATCACATTCCATCCCTCAGGGGATTCTCAGTTTAGAAAGAAAAAAAAAATTGGCATTGATTTAGGCCTTCATTTATATGCCTCAAGCTCTGCCAAGCATGTGAAGATACACCATTTTTTGTTTGAAAATGCTATACTAATACTTTGAGTGGTAATGTATTCAGAAAAACAGAAATATGGTGTACTTAAATCTAGACTTGATCCAGCTACAATTTATGCCCGAGTCAGTGTTCTCCTTCTGTAAAAAGATTTCACAAACTCCAAGGAAGAAAGAAAGAAAGGAACCTGAAAGAAGAGAGGAAAAAGCACTATGCTATCCTTGGGTTGTTTAGGCACTGGAGTAAGCCACCTCTATGACTGAATTGTCTGTCATCCATTTAGGGTTGTGTGACTTTGAAGAAACAGCATTGATCCTTTCAGGGACTCATTTTCATATTCATACTATGAGGTAGAGGAAACAAATACTATAGAGTAGCTTGAAAGACTGGAAAGTGTGTCTTAAGCACGGTTATTGACAAGACATAGCATGTGGGGGTGCAACAGATTCAGAGAACAAAGGTACAAGTCAGCATAATCATCTGAGCAAGAACCCCAGCTTCTTGGCCCCATAAAATATCCTTGGGCCTCTGTGTCTACATAAATCCTATGGAAAATTTAAAACCAGCTTTAGGATCATACCTCCCTGGAGACATCCTGCCTGCTGAAGATCTTCCCCTCCAGACTCCACCAGTCACAAGCACGCTGATTATGGGGTACACAGACTCATGCTTGAGCAGTTAAAGGGGATGAGCTGAGGAAGGGGGGGTAGAATATCCTTACAATAACAGAGTGAAGCCAACCTCTCTGAGGTTTGATTTTCTTTTATTTTTTTTTTAAATAAATAGACTAGTGATGGAATTTCTGATGAGAATTGCATGAACAACCGTGGGGCGAGGTTAGACTGCAGTCTGTAGTATGAATCCATTAAGCCCTCATCTCCTTTTCTGTAGCAATTACTTTCTTGTTGCTGGGGGAACAAAAGGCACAATAAGTAGCAGCTTATGGAAGGAAAGGGGTTTATTTCTGGTTTACAGTTCTTTTTTTACATAGAAAGCATGAAGGTATCAGACAGGTGGATGTCACATCTCCACATCATCAGGGGTAAGTAGAGAGAGCAATCTAGCTGTGGCAAGCGAGGCTGAGCTAAAATCTTCTAAGGCCCATTCCAGTGGCATATGCCTTCTAGCCAGGTTCCATCTCCCCAAAGCTCCATGACCTTTCTGAACAGTGCTCACAGCTAGAAATTAGGCATTCAACCACCCGAGGCTATGGGGGATCTTTAATTAATTAATTAATTAATATTTTAATTTATTTCTTTGTTTATTTATTTTGGTTTTTCAAGATAGGGTCTCACTCTAGCCCAGGCTGACCTAGAATTCACTATGGAGTCTCAGGTTGGCCTCGAACTCACAGCGATCTTCCTAGCTCTGCCTCCCCAGTGCTGGGATCAAAGGCGTGTGCCAGTACCACCCAGCTATGGGGGACCTTTTAATATAACAACCATACTTTCTGTATTGGTTTCCTAGGCTACCATCACAACCTACTTAAACTGGATGGGTGAGGAACAAAGAAAAGTCTTGAGGTACAGTTCATCTTTACTCAGTACAACCTCATTTTCAACAAAGATGTCTGGTTCCAAATCTTTTTGGGATTCTGAGGTCACATTCTGAGGTTCCTGGCTATAGACTTTTGATGGGAGTTTGGAATACTCTATGACATAACACTCGGTATTCATGTCCTCCGAGAGTACCTCACAAAAGGCTGAACATGGAGCAGCTGTCCAACTGGTAGTATATAGCTAGTGGTAAGCCTGAGTTTTCATCAGAAAGCCCTTTACCCCGTAACCAAGAAGTATTTCTTTTATTAAGGCTCAAATATGTTCTCTGGAAACATCCCTTTTAATGTGCACTAACAACAAAACAAAAATAACAACAACAAACGTTAGCACAGCAAGACTGAAACCACATTTCAAAAGCTATGCATTAATGACTGTTTAGTAATGACTAAATAATACCATGAATTACAAGAGCCAAGTGCACTTTCCTCTAAAAAGGTAACCCAAGCCACAGCTCTTTCTACCACAAGAATGAGTCTAAAAATCACACTGTCCACACATACAATAAGTAGAATTTTTTTTAACAAGTTTTAATCACTTCCTTGAAGATGTTTGGGGGTAATACAGTGAGTCTTACTCTTATCTTCCACATTACAGTATCTATTTCTTAACACTGTAATTTAAAATTCTCATTTGGGCATTAAAAGTGATGTTCCCAGCAAACAAACAGTATGCGGTGGTTGAAAGTTTATTATTAATGAACTCATCTTGAAAACCTCATTCCAGAAAGTGATCCATATGTGCTATTTTAATTGACACACTGAAACATCACTGAAGATTGCTGATAGATTTATCTCTAGAATAAAATTGTCAGCCTCAGTCATTGGTGTGCCAATCAAATTCTGCAATAATCCATCGCTAGTTTTACACTTCCTGCCTATCTAACCCCACAACTCCATCATAACTCTTCCTTCTAGAAAAGTAATGAATCCTGACCCTTTGCAGCAATATCTAGTTCTCTCATTTGACCATACTGATTTTTCTAATATAAGGAATAATTTCCTTTAGATTATTGTGGAGTTAGTAAAAGATGTATGTATCTGATACATAGTAAAAGGGGCCCGACTGAAACTAAGGAAAATTGGTGAAACAAGCAAGGGTGCTGTTTTCCTGATGAACTGGATACCAGCACAAAGGGGAAGGAGACCAACACAGAGAAAAATCAACTCCTACCAAATCAGAGAGCCAAAGCCTCAGAGGCCCCCAACACCTCAGCACTGAAGCAGACCAAAAATGAACCCATCATGACTCAGGGAAATTTTGCGGAAGAGGGGGCGGAAAGAATGTCAGAGTCACATGTTGAGTCATGATATGCAGAGACATTTATCGTACCAATAACTGTGGGCTAACTCCACAATGCACGACCCATTTACATCAATAAGGAGAGGCCATTGGGAGGGAGTAGGTCATGGATGAACCTAAACAATGGTACCAAACTGCCTGTATTTGCAGAAAAGAAAACTAATAAATTAATTTTTTTAAAAAAGATATTTCTGTGAGTGGAATACAAAATTTGGCTTCATTAGGTGTACAAAATTAGGCTTCATAAACTATCGGTTCTCAGCACGACATAAAATAATATTGCTGGCAATCAGCTTAGGTGTGGAAGGAAAGTGCTCAGCTCTACCCTTCTGCCATTCTTTTAATGTTGGATCCATCTTCAGGATGGAAAAATCCCAAGAAGTGTACCCCAGGAAGATTGAGCAGAAGAAAATACTACACATTAGCTGTGTAATTTATTTATTTGTTTATTTGACTGAGAAAGAGAGAGAGAGAGAGAGAGAGAGAATGGGCATGCCAGGGCCTCCAACCACTGCAGATGAACTCCAGACACATGCACCCCTTTGTGCATCTGGCTATTGTGGGTCCTTGACAATTAGACATGGGTCCTTTGGCTTTACAGGCAAATGCCTTAACCATTAAGCCATCCCTCTAGTCCCTGTGTAATTTTTTTTATAAGAGAGACAATTAAAATTTTCCATATCCTATGAGAAAGGTTCCACCTCATTTGGATAGATAAAATCCTATCTTATGTTCCTCCTTCCCAAACCCAAACTCCAGTATTGTACAATCAGATGGTCGAACTGGAATGAATATATTTTAAGTTTCCACCACATTTCCCCTGATGGATTCCACTCTATCTTGAAAATAAGAACAGAAGTTAATTCAAATACATTTTTAAATTTAAAAAAATCATATCCCAGAGCAGCTTATGGAATTTTGGTCCCAAATCATACTTGTAAGAAAAAACATCAAAAGGTTCATTTGAATAGCCCTCTAATTTTGTTCCCATGGAAATGTTCACTTTTATGTTTACAGGACTTGAGAAGTAAACTATATTCTCCATAGTTTACTTGGGTTTTTGTTGTTGTTGATTTTTCAGTTTTCAAGGTAGGGTCTCACTCTAGCCCAGGCTGACCTGGAATTCACTATGTAGTCTCAGGGTGGCCTTGAACTCGTGGCAATCCTTCTATCTCTGCCTCCCAAGTACTGGGATTAAAGGCGTGTGCTACCATGCCTGGCTTTCTACAGTTTACTTGTCTATCTCTCTGTGTGTAGTTTTTGATCCTACCTCTGTATGCATTTTAAAACTAAGCACCTCAATAAATTTATGTTATTACAAGAATATGCATAGTACCATTAAGTTAATAAGAATATATATGCAGGAGATACAATGTGGTACTGAGGCTAGGGTTGGTGACCATCTTTAATGTTTGCATACCTCACTTTACTTCTCATCCTCTCCTGTGTAGGAATTTATTATGATGCTACCACTTGGCCCATATATATCAGCAGAGAAATTTCAAAGAAATTTCAACAATGACAAAAATATCCCATGTTCTCTAATAAGGTAGCCTAGCCAAACACAATTATTGAGCATTGGACTGATGACTAGTGTGCCAATGAACTAAAATTTTAATTTTATCTTATTTAAATAACTATGTGGGGCTAACTTCCACCAGATTGATGGCTAGGACTCTTCTGCTCTTCAGCTCCCCCTCTTCAGCTGTGATTGCCAAACAAGTTTATGACTAATATATTTTGTCATACCCATCTCCTTCTTTGAAATAAAAGCCCAAGTTATCTGAATAAACTTACTCCACTTTGAAAGATTCTATTTATCATCTTCAGGTAACATCTTCACCCCTTATTTGGCTCTCCTTGAAAGTTTCCTGTTAGTGTGGATTCACATCATGCTGTGGGTAATGATTTCAGGTGGTACTGTGACCTCACTGAACATTGGTACTTATCACAACGTGTTTGTAAATAAACTTCACTCTTAGTATTGTATTTTTTACATGAGTTTACTTTTCCTAGTATTTACTGATCATGTGATACCAAAATGTCAGCATGTTTTCAGTTTTAGAACCATGGTGTCTGTGACAGCCACAAGGACAGCAGAAGTCACTTTGCTTTGTTTAATTGCAAATAATAATTTCATCACAATTCCGTCAATTAAAAACAGAAATTAGTTGCTATTACTACAAAAAATAACCTCACTGGATGAGTATGAAACTCAGGATATTAATAAGAAGCACTGTATAGAAACATTTGAAGAAAACCATGCCAATGAATGTTAAGCTGTTTCTCTATCCTATGACCATGTCCCTTGGAATACTACTGAGCCCACCAACACCCATTTCAACATTGGTTGATGAGATAGTTGTAATACTGGAAACTAGGAAAGTGGGGGCGGGGGGCGGGACTGATTCTAGTCCTAATGGTTCCGTAGCCCTGGGAAAGCTATATAACCATGCTGAAGATTTTTCCATTATAAACGTACCTGGCTCACAATCACACGAGGTAATATGTGTGAAAGATGTTTGTCTTAAAAACTCCATGATGAGGATACTGCCAGCATTTTCTTGCTGTTGAGATGATGCCCTGCATGAGCTGCAGAGAACAATATCTTTTGCAACAATTCAACTCAGCAGATAAATGAACAGTAATTTACATTCATGGAAAGTTTCCAATAAGTTTCCGGAAAAGTGTTTAGGCTCCAGCAAGCTGAAGGACAGATCAAGTTGAAGTTGAGGTAAGTATGATGCTCTGCCGTTCCTCAAGGTCCTTTGCTCAATAGATACAATGAAAATTATGTTGTTTGACGTCTCTCTGTGAACTCGAATAAAATGCTCTTAATAATCTCTGCTTCCAAATATATCAACCTCATCTCTTCCTAGATGTAACTGTTACTCCTTTTCCCTCATTCATGTTGAAGTTTTCTTTCTTGCAAGATTTCTCCTTGAGATTCATCTTCCCTGATATCGCCTGGGAAGAATGTACTACCTAAGGTTAAAATATATCATCCTGTGCTTCCATAAACACTTATATCATTTTTTAATAATCATCAGTCAATCACAAACATTACTTATCCATTCATCTCACTTCCTACTACTTTCCTACAATTGTCCAAAGACCCGACCAGGCTGTCCAAATATGGCAGTTTGCCAATGAACAGAATTTGATGGAGCCTGTGCATTTTTAAAAAATATTTATTTATTTATTTGAAAGAGAGAGAGAAAGAGAACATGTGTGCCAGGGCCTTCAGCCTCCTCAAACAAACTCCAGATACATGCACCACTTTATGAATCTGGCTTACAAGGGTCCTGAGGAATCGAACCTGAGTCCTTTGACTTTGCAGGCAAGCACTTTGACTGCTAAGCCATTTCTCCAGCCTGGAGCCTGTGCATTTTGATAATCTCCTGCTTCTTCCAGAGCATCTTTGATCATCATCTCTAGGGTCTGATTTAACAGAATGACTTTTGCATTGGTAGACTCTGTTTACTCCCTGACTGATGAAATCTGTTACTTGGCATCAGCACACTCAAAGATGTTTTTAAATACGATGTCTATGAACTGATTGCCTTCACCTTCATCATCTTCCTCTCCCATGAGCTACTGATGGGGCTGTCTGTCCTGAAGCTTATGATCTCAACAATGGAAGCAGATTGTCATTGTTCCCTCAGAAGTTATGTGGTAGAAGTATGGAAAATTACAAGGTTACTAGGAAAGAAGGTCTGAAGCTGCTTCGACAACCCCCTTCCCACCTAAGGACATGAGGCTGGCCAGTCCTGCTTGCTAAAGGTAAGAACTGCATGTGAGGCTGTGAAATTTCTCCCTTGTCCCCCCACCCTCCCCATTTCTTTGTGCAAATTGCATCCACTAGCCAACAGTACCTTGCTTGCTTGCCTCTGCTTATCACGAAAACTATAAATTAGAAACACAAGGAGTGCTGAGGGCTGGAGACTTTCAAGAGCAATCCTGACTCCAGACCACCACGAGTGAATAAATCTCCTCTTTTCCACCCAGTTTGGTGTTTGGTCGATTTCTGAAGGGGTATTTCCACAGCAGTCGATTATGCAGACCTCTCCTACACCCCCGCCAGCACTGTCTCACACAGGCTCGTGTATTTGAACTCTCGAGTCTCAGCTGGTGGCCCTGTAGGGGATGGTTGGGGAACCTGTAGGAGGTGGAATCTGGCTGAAGAAACTGGGCCACTGGAGGTGGGTCCTGAGGGTTTGCAGCCCTGGTCCGCTTCCTGTGTTCCTTGTGTTCCACTAGCCAGCATCCGGCTGCAGTGCCTTCCCTGCCCTGCTGGAGTAAGTCCACCACTTTCCACCGCTGCTTTTCACCCGTTGGGTCATCGCAACAAGTAAAGTAATTAATACACCATCTTTCAGAGGAGGGGATATGATGGAAAGCAGAGTTATGAAGGGGAAAGTGGGGGAGGGGAGGTAAATATCATGTTTTGTTGCCTGTAAGTACAGAAGTTGTCAATAAAAAAATATTTTTTAAAAATGAATAAAATCACATGTAAAAAGACAACATGGCCCTGGCCTCAGCTGTGTTAACCCCGTTCAAAGCAGGACTCGCCTATCAGTCTCATCAGCTATTGCTTCTTGTGCTGTCAGTGTGTAACAAGGCACGCCTTTTGTTCTTTTTCCAAAGTTCCGGACACCCATAAATGATTGCCAAAACTCACCCTCAAGTCCTAAACATTTAAAGGAGTTAAGTTAGAATAACATGGAAAAACACTTTGTATCAGGGAGCATGGAGTCTTATTGAGTACCCCTAAGTTTCCTTTTGAGCTATTGCCTGACCAAACATGAGTTAAATTACTATCATGTAAACCTTGGGACACTAAAACATTTGTTTATAAGCAATTTCACAGGGGACAACTAATGACATACGTAGGATAAGAATTATGCCATTTTATGGGCTGGAGAGATGGCTTACCAGTTAAGCACTTGCCTGTGAAGCCTAAGGATCCTGGTTCAGGGCTCAATTCCCCAGGAGCCACATTATCCAGATGCACAAAGGGGTGCACGCATCTGGAGTTCGTTTGCAGTGGCTGGAGGTGCGCCCTCTCTCTATCTATCTGCCTCTTTCTCTCTCTGTCTGTCGCTCTCAAATAACTAAATAAAAATAAACAAAAATTTTTAAAAATGCATTGTGCCATTTTAATTCTCCAAAATATAGGATGCAAAGCAAAGCCTTATCTTCCCAGAGTTGTATTTTCCTGGAATTGGAATTTTAGAACATGGTGCATTAAATTTCCATAAAATTTTACCCTGGTTCTCAAGAAGGATCAATAAAATAAATGCAGTTCTACAATTTTATATCAAACTGTATGTGAGTTAAACCTATACACAAAAAGGTAGAAATGATTTGTTTTAAAGTTGGAAAACCTTGTCACTTAAAAATTGTTTCTATGTTTCAGTCAGTTTCCTAAAATAATTTTTCTTCTAGCCAGTGGTTTCATAAGAAAATGTTCAATATAAAAAATACAAGATGGAAGGAAAGAAAAATCTTTTAAGAGAAAGATAATAGGGTGGCCTAAGTAGAACTTAGAATTGAAGCACACCCTCCTAACGTGACCCCCTTTGAACTTCTCTCCAGGACACAACAGGCCTTTCCTGAGCACAGGATGAGGCTAGCCTGCCATTCACACTGTTTCTGACTGTATTGTATCTACAACCAACGCAGTTGCCTTGGCTTCTTAAGTGCCAAGAGTAAAAGTCTAGGAGGTAAGTTTGCCTCTCTGTGAACATGGCTTTCAGCTTTGTTAAGAGAGTATTCATATAGAGTCAGCACTTTTCATCTTAAACAACGTTCTCATAAGAAACACACATTATCAGAGCTATATGCTTGTACTGTCACGAAACAGAACTATAGCATGTCATTTTCCATCCTTTCCTTACCTTCTGTCATGAATATGAGACCTACAGGTTATTTAAATGCTAATGATTGTCTTTTACATATAAGTAACTTAAGAGGCAAGCTGAAGGGAAAGGGGTGTCATGAAACACTGTCTTCTGGTCTTTGCACTAATAAACCCATGCAAGACCTGCACAAGATTGCTCTATCTCACAGAATTCATGAGGATTCCCTCCTCACTGCCAAGCTGTTGGCATTTAATGGTCGCTGCAGGAGGAGGAAATGATTTTTTACAGTGGTGTAGCCATTGGTAGGTGGTCTATGCTTTGGCACATCACCTCCAACAATGCTCATGCAAGCAACCCTGACTAAACGCTGTGGTTCACCAAAAAGAAAGGCCATGAAAAAGAAAGGGGGCAAGTTGAGAGTGGGGAGGGACTCGTCAGGGTGGGAGAGCAACAAGAGAAGGGCAATGGTGATGACTAGGATAAGATAGGTTGGTTACATGTATGAAGTTATAAAAATTAATAAGTTGGAAATCAAGGAGGAAAAACAGATAGATGGCCAGTGAGATGCTTGCAGGATAAAGCAAAGCCATGTCCCTGCTTTGATCCACAGGGAACGCTTGTGCCTACAAGAGGCTACCTCAGAGTCATATGGAACATGAAAATGAGACCATTGAGAAGAGGATGAGCAGTAGCAGGAGGGAGAGACATGGGCTTTGGGTCCAATAACTACAGATACTTGATATTGAACAAAGGCCCTAACAATGTAGACTGGACAAAAGACAGCATCTTCAACAAAAGGTGCTGAACAAACTGGATAAACCATATACAGGAAAATGAAAATAGATCCACACATCTCTCCATGCACAAAAATCATTCCAAATGGATCAAAGACTTCAATATAAGACGGAAAACTCAGCTACTACTGGAAGAAAAAAATAGGAGGGACTTTCCATGATATAGGGGTGGGAAAAGACTTCCTGAACAAAACCCCAGTGACTCAGGAAATTAATCACTCAACCATTGGGATCTCATGAAACTGAAAAGTTTTTTTTTTTTTTTTCACAGATAAATATATAATAAGCAGAGCTAATAGATTACCCACAGAATGGGATGAAATTTTTTCCGACTATACAAGTGACAGAGGCCTAATTTCTAGAATCTACAAAGAACTCAAAAACCTAAACAATAAAAAGTCAAACAACCTGCTCACAAAATGGGGCAGAGGACTGAACAGGGAAATCTCAGAGGAAGAAATACAAATGGCAAACACACACTTAAGAAAATGTTCAATATCCCTAACCATCAGGGAAACGCAAATTAAAACAACTATGAGATTCCACCTTACCCCAGTAAGGATAACAAACATTAAAAAATCAAATGAAAATAAATGTTGGCAAGGCCATGGAGAAATAGGAACCCTCATTCACTGTTGGTGGGAATATAAGATGGTACAAGTACTTTGGAAAGCAATATGGAGACTCCTAAAAAGGTTGACTATAGAGTTATCAACAGACCCAGTTTTTCCCTTTCTGGACATTTACCCTAAAAGCTCCATGCCTCAGTTCAGAGAGATTTGCTCAATCTTGTTTGTATCTGCTCAATTCATAATAACTAAGAATTTGAGTCAACCCAGTTGTCCATCATTAGATGAATGGATTACTAAGATGTGGTACAAATGGAATTGTACACAGCAGTAAGGAAAAAATGACACAATGAAATTTGAAGAAAAATGGTCAAACTTGGAACAGATCATTCTCAGTGGATTCACCCAATTACAGAAATATCACTGGAACATGGTCTCACTCATCTGTGGCTCCTAACCTGAATCTGCCCAAGATGCTGACATACCTAATAGGCATCTCAAGGACCGGACAATAGGGAGGGTGGGATGGGAGGAGAGGATAAGGGTGGGAGGGGACCACAAAACTGGACCCAAATGGAACTGGTAGCATAAAATCTTATATCCCGAAAGGAGATATAATCTATAAGCTAAAAGGTTGAACCTTCATTAGGTCCTTAGAGGGAACACCTGAATCAAAGGGCTCTGGAGAGGGTATAATGAAGACTAACTCTAATCTTCTCCTGTTTCTCTCTCTCTCTCTCTCTCCCTCTCTCTCTCTCTCTCTCCTCTCTTTCTCTTTTATATTGCCTATCTTTTTCTTCCTTCTTTTCCCTTGGAACTTCCCTGTATCTCCCAGTACGAGCATGCAGTTAACATCCAAAATGAGCTGTTGATCAAATAGACCTACAAGGTTTCCCAAAACACAAATTTCTGTCAGAGTACTTGATTTACCCACCTAAATTTAATGGTAAGACCATAATGCCAAAGATTGCCATATGCTATTGATATGGAACATGGAGAGACCTGGCTGCAATCAGGAAGAGTCATTCCCCAGACAGCTCATCTAGTGCCAAAATGATTGGAAGAAATTTCCAAAACCTGTACAAGCAACTTTTGGTCTAAGCTACTCAGCAACAAACAACCTGATGCACCCAAGTGCAATAGTGGCACCAGCCATGGTGGGTAACCAACTGCTCTTGAATTGGCTAACAGATCCCCTCAAGGGAACAGAACTCATAGCTGTAACTGAGATACAAGTCACAGAATCATATCCAAAAAATAAGCCTGCTCTCCATAATCAAATTCCCATCAATCTTGGACTACAAGAGGGCCTACACCTATTAAATTCTCTCAACAATAATAATGGTTATCACACTTATCCAGTGCTGACTTCACTTTCCATTAGAGAATCTGCTTTTCTTTTTCAGATGGACACAGAACCTGAGTAGCGAGAAATCAGCCCATCACACCTCTCCAGGGACCCAGATGAAATCATAGAGTAATTGTGAAAATGTGCAAGAGTGCTGTGTTCTTGGTGAACCTGTATCAGCACAAAGGTGAAGGAGATAGACTCAGAGAACACTCAACTCCTACCAAACCAGAGATCCAGAGACACAGAGGATACCAAGACCTCATCACTGAAGTAGACCTAAAACAAACCCAATATGGCTCAGGGAAATTCACAGAAAAAGGGAGCAGAATGATTTTAGAGCCTCAAGTTGAGACATTATGCCCACAGACTTTACCTCTTCCCCATAACTGATGGCTACCCCCACAATGCACAATGAGTTGGGTCCCTTTCTAGGGGGGAGGACATGGAGGAGGCTAAAATTGGTACCAACATGGCTGTTTACACACTGAGAATGTACATAACTAATTTAATAAAAAGAAAAAAAAAGTTTAAGAAAAGGGCATGGTGGTGCATGCCTTTAACTTTGGAGGCTAGGGAGGTAGCTCACCATGTTTTTGAGGTCACCCTGAGAATACAGTTAATTCTAGGTGAGCCTGGGTTAATGCAAGACCCTACCTCAACCTCCCTCCAAAATGTTTTACAAAACTAAAAATGATAATAAAACTAATATAAAATTAAAAACTATAAAACTCCTGGACAAGAACATAGAAGAAAACATAGATGACTTTAGATTTTGTAATCACTTATTACATACACCAAATGCGTAATAAAGGGAAGAAAATAATTGATAAGTTGGATTTCATTAAAATGAAAACATTGTGAAAGAGACTGATAAAAAAGACCAAGACAGGGTAAGTCCCACATATTGGGGAGAAATATGTGAGAACACACCTGATAAAGAACCGACACTAGAGCCTGGCAGGGGAGGGGCACACCTGTAATCCCAGTGCTGAGGAGGCAGAGGTAGGAGGATCATTGTGAGTTCAAGGCCAGCCTGAGGCTACATGGTGAGTTCCAGGTCAGCCTGGGCTACAGCAAGATCCAGCCTCGAAAAAACAAAGCTAATACATTATATACATATGTAATAATTGTTAATAAATAATTAAAAAAAAAACTATTAGTGCTGTCTGGAGTGGTGGCACATACATTTAATCCCAGCACTGAGGTGTATTATGTACATATGCACATACACATACTTATATGGGCTAGAATGAGGTATTATCAATATATACATGTATATTATATACATACGCACACACACATACATATGCACATACACATACTTATATGCATACATACACACACACATACACACACACACACACATATGTTTTGCATGCACTCTTAACAGTCAATAATAGGACAGACACTTCACTAAAAAGGACAATTGTATTAGTTACCATACCTACTGCTGCTATCAAGGACCTAGTAAGAAGAAGCTTAAAGGGAGAAGAGTGCATCTTGCTCTAGCTGAGGGGCTATGATTCCCCATGGCAGACAAGGCATGGCAATGGGAATATGTGGTCACTGCTCACTTTGGGTCCTCAGTCAGGAAGCAGAACGCAGCAGGAAAATGAGGCCATGAAACCTCAAGGGTCACCCAACAATGATCACATCCTCCAATGAGGATCTACAACCTTTCTAAACATTGCCACTAGCTGGGGACCAAATGTTGAAACATATGAACCTACAGGGTGGGTGGAGACTTTGCACATTCAAATCAGAACAGACATACACATGGCAAATAATCATATGAAAACATGCTTGTTTAGGTAATTGAAAACTCAAACAATAATGAGATACCTTTAATTACATATCTAACAGAATGGCCAGAATCTAAATGTCACATCAACTGAGAATGATATAGGTGAGTGACAAGAGCTCTCGGCTATGGTTGGTGGAATAGAAAATGGTGCCATTGCTTTGGAAAACAAGTAGGTTTGACTGAAAGGAAATGCTCTTCATTATGCTCCTCCTTATTCACTTAAACAAGCCAAAGCCTACATCTACACAAAAGCTTGTTCATAGGTGTTGTACAGATTTCTTTGCAGCTGCTGAGCGTTAGAAGCAATCAAAATATTCATCAATGGGGGCTGGAGAGATTGCTTAGTGGTTAAGCACTTGTCTGTGAAGCCTAAGGATGCTGGTTTGAGGCTTGATTCCCCAGGATTCACGTTAAGTACAAGTTAGTTACAAGGGGTCGCACGAGTCTGGAGTTTGTTTGCAGTGGCTGGAGGCCCTGGAGTGCTCATTCTTCCTCTCTCTCTCTGTCTCTTTCTCTCTCTGTCTGTCGTTCTCAAATAAATAAAAACAAACAAAAAATTTTTTAAAAAAATTATCCATGGAATAGATGAACATGTAAATGAACCCAGGGATGTCCCTACAATGGTACTTCACCCAACTACAAATGAAATGAGCTCTCAATCCCCAGGAAGAAATGGAGAAACTTAAAATGCATATGGCTAAGTGAAGGAAGCCAAAGTGAAATTCTGCATGCAGGATATCTTGGAAAAGGCCAACATAGAAGCACAATGAAAACATGCTTGATGTTCAGGCTTTATAGAACAATAAGAGAAGTATAGATGGTTAAGTGGAAGAAAATTTTAGCAAAATTTATAACACAATTATTCTTTAGGCTACAGTAAGAATAGTTATATGGAACTTTACATTTGTCAAACCCATAGAATATTTTCAAATATAAATGAAAACTAATTGATACTATTCAGTGATCAGTGTGGCATGTATGCAACAAGAATACAAAATAATATTCATAGAGAAACCAAGAAGGGGTTTTGGGATATATGCAAACAATATGCTTTGTTATTATATTTTTGTAAATCCAGATATCGTCTCCCCACACAAATTAAATTAATTCAAAAATGTATACAAGAATGTATTGCAAAGAAATTCCAAAAATGCAATATCAGGTGTTAGAAACTTGTTGGGTGTGCAGAATAGACAAAATAAGTAAGACTGATAAATTCAAGCAAGGTGTTATACTATCTGCCTGAATCCTCTATAACGAAGATAATTTGAGAAAGTACAAATAAGAAAGAAAAAAATAATGTTTTCAAATAGAGTAATATACAGATAAATTCATTTCTGCAAGATTAGAAAGAGAATTGAGCAGAATAAGTATTTAAGAAGGCAATGTGTATGATTTTCTAATATTGGTGAAAGATGTCATTCTACATAGGTAAGATGCTGAGAGAACCCCAATCAGCATAAATAAGAAAATCCTTCTTAGGTCAATATAACTAAACCATGGAAAACCAAAATTAAGTGAAGTACTAAAAAGTAAGCAAATCTAACAACAAGCAGAATAAATATGGAATCATGGTGGCAAGAAAATTTCATTTTCCACCAGTAATAAATCAACTTTTAGGTATAAAGTGGTAACGCAGAAATAAATTTAATAATCATCAAAAGTGTTTTGGGGAGCTTGAGGGATGGCTCAGTGGATAAAGGCACCCACATAAAGTCAGGTGCATAAAAGGGCATATGTGTCTGGAGTGAGTTTGCAGTAGCAATAGACCCTAGCCTATCCATTCCTTAATCTGTTATTCTTGTCCCCTGCCTTCTTGCAACTAAATAAGTAAAAATATTTTATAAAAGAAGGAATATAGTATTTTTGAACAGACTACTATATAGGAAATAAAAGGAGAGATCATTTCAGTTCCTATGGATGTTAAAAGTATATAATAGATATATTTAAAATTATTATGTGAATAAATTTTATACTTTCAGCAAAAAATGACTAATTCCCTAAAAGTCAAAATTACCCAAACTTTTAAAAGCACAAAAGAATTATTTTATAATTTATATTGGTAGTTAAAAATATCCCCGTAAACTGAGATGAGTCTGCATTGAATTATATACAATATTTTTGCACAATACTAGTCATATACAACCATTTATTTAGAAATTGGTAGAAAAAGAATACTCCTCACTCTACAAAATCAATGTTTCCATGACCATATCAAAAACCAAATTAGAGAAGAAAACTGTAAACCAACAGAGGCATAAATGTCTTCTAAATATAAGCAAGTCAATTTTGATACATGAATAAGAAAATGATCCAAGGCTGTGTCTTGTTTACCTAAGGAATGCAGTGTTGCTTGACATTAAACCCTAACACAATTTCCTACAGAGATGGAATACAGAAGAAAAATATATGTTCATTTCAATATGTAAAGACAAGCCAGCCCCCAATTAAAAATTCATTCAAGATAAAATGTTTGAGTTAATTACATATCACACCAAAATTCTTCAAGATGATAAATGTCATTGATCTCACAGGATTGTTGACAGTCAAAAACAATAGCATCTATAAAATAGAGTAGTATCAGTCCAAACAAAACTGTGGAATCATGAGCTTTTAGCACAAACATAGGCACACCAAATATCCAGCCATCAGGCAACTAGTAACCTAAATGCTGAGAAAATCGTTAGCCAGATGCACAAGGGCGCACATGTCTGGAGTTCATGTTCAGTGGCTGGAGGCCCTGGCGTGCCCATCCTCTCTCTCTCTCCCTCTTTCTCTCTCTGTGTGTCATTCTCAAATAAATAAAAATTAACATATATATATATATATATATATATATATATATATATATATATGTAAAGAAAGTTATCTAAATGCACACAGTCATATAAATTTCCAATTAGCTCAAAAGAGGTTATGGTCAGTTGTGGATAGAAATTGGCTCATTGAACATTTACAAGGGGAAACCCATTGCTTTGTCCCTCATGACTCTATAGCATTGACTCTGTACATAAAGAACCAGTGGTCAAGCAGTAATTTGTCTACCAATCTTGTGGCTGAAAGAAAAGTTCTAACCTCAATACCCCACAAAGCCCATAGAACTCACAGGATTTACTTTAATTAAAATATCAATATGAAATTTTCTTCCACCACTCATGTGACTCTATATTTATTTAGATAGTAAGAATGGGGCTGGAGGTATGCCTTAATGTTTTAAGGCACTTGCTTATAGACCCTGCCAACCCAAGTTCAATCCTCCCCAGTACCCACAAAAAGTTGATCCCATGTGATTGGTAGGTGGAGCCAAAAGAATATAGAAGCTCATGGACCAGCTAGACTGGCGCATGCAGCAGCCAATTAACAAGAAAGACCCTTTCTCAAAGAAAGGAGAGGATAGACATCTTGAGGTTGTCCTCCGACACCTCCACATGGGTGCCTACAGACACACGCTTACATAAATGAGTAAGTAAATTAATTAATATGATTTTTAGAATGTAGCATTTGAAAGAGAAGGACAGATATTTACTTTAAACATGAATGTTTCTATTTTTAATATTTTATTTCCTAGGAGAGAGAGAGAGAAAGAGAGAGAGAGAGAATGGGTGTGCCAGAGCTTGTAGTTTCTACAGACAAAGTCAAGATGCATGCATCACTTTGTGTGTGGTTTTACATGGGTACTGGGGAATCATACCTGGGTCATTAGGCTTTGCAGGCAAGTTCCTTCTAAGCCATCTCTCCAGCCCCTGTGTCTATTTTTAAATCTTTGCAAATATCTAACAAATGTTGTGAGAGTAAGCAATTATGAGACATAGCAACAGACAGGATGAACAATGCTCAGAAGTGTACAAGAGGAATTAACAGGACTGTCACTTTTGGTGCATTTTACTTTTGTTATGTTTTCATTTTTCCATCTCCATTTTGATACTCAATGGAAAATAAGAAATGTACTTAAAAATGAGGCAAAGACTGAGCTGTATGCAGCCTGTCTATTCTTTATTTCCACATGCATGAAAATATTTAAAGAATGACCCCAGAAATTAGTCTATGTAGCCGTCATTTAGAAAAAGAAAAATCAGTGCAATTCAAACAAATTTCCTTTGGTGTTTGGGCTCCTGCTGCCTCCCGCAGCTTCATATCTCAGACCTTCATTCACAATTAATTTGTGTTTCTTTGTCTTTTCATCATCACCCTAGAACTATTTTAGCCTAGTTATTAACATACCAAAGAATCTAGTAGCCAATGAATATTTTTATTCACTAGAGTAGCGAGGCTTAGCTTGGAACAGGAGAAAACAATATTGCTTACTAAAACTGTCCCTGGATTTCCTCTTACTGAGCCTTCCCCATCGCTTCAATATTCCAAAAGATTTTTCTCCAAACTACAGATGGATTTATAAGAAAGTTAAGCATCTAGGGCTGGAGAGAGGGCTCAGTGGCTAGGATGCTTGCTACAGAGCATAACGACCTGGGTTCAGCTCCCCAGTACCCACATAAAGCCCAGTGCACAAAGTAGTATGTGCATCTGGAGTTCATTTGCAGTGGCTAGATGTCACACTCTCTCTCTCTTATCTATCTTCTCTCTGCTTGCAAATAAAGAATGAAAAATATTTTTATAAAAGAATGTTGAATATCTAGATCATAAAAAAATCAATTAAATGTATTGGTTCAATTTATGCACATTTATAATTTCTTTTTTTTTTTTTTCCTGCTTCCATAGTGAACACTGGCCCTCAGGCCGACTGAGAGCCAGAATTCCCCTCCTGGACCTGCTCCCTACAAGCTGCAAGTCACTTAACATTGTAGAGCATGTTCTGCCTCTTGTAACATGGAGTTAGTTATTCTAGAATTGGTTGAATGCCTCAGTGCTTGACATGTAAAGAATTTCTGATGAACCATCTCTTAACATTGTTATAACTTGTTGGATTAGCAGTTCTTGTGACAGGGGAATTGTCCTTGTAAAATCCCAACATTTTGGATAATGGCTGGGCTCTAGTCAAGCATAAATTACATATCAGCAGTGAAAATGGGAGGATGCAGATGGGTTGCATGTGCTTACTCTCATGTTTAAGCTTAAACAGCCTAAGAATTTCTTGAGCTCTTTGGTAACACCCTAAGGTGTGGTGTCCTTTATTTGAGACAAAAGCTATCCTTAAAAAGCTCACTAGTTAAACTAGACTGGCTGACCAGAAGCCCTAGGGCATCTCCCTAGCATTGGGAATACAGGTGTGTGCTAACACACCTAGCATTTTTATGTGGGTACTTGGGGATAGAATTCAGATTCTTATGCTTACAGAGAAATCATTTTTACCAACTGAGCTGTCATCTCCTCACTGTCTCCTTGGCACTAAATCAAGTTTGGTGGAATAATGAGCCATGCATTTGACAGTTATGGGTAAACTCTGTGCCACACAAGCATGAGGTCTGGAGTTCACCGCTCCCTGCTTCCTCACTGTGGGCTGAATGTGACCAGCTTTGCTTTCCAAGCTCCTGATGCCATGCCTTTCGCACCACGATAGACCGTAACCTGGAACGGTAAGCACTCGCTCCTTAAACTGATTTCGGTTAAATATCTTGTCCCAGCATGGAGAAGTTGATAAACACTGGCATGCCTCAAAGAATAAGACGGAGAGAAACTGAGGAACATCTCCAACATTTGCCCCTGACCTCCACATACATGTACACATATGAAGAAACATGCATACACACGTGCAAAAAGTAAAGTGAGAAGGGAGCTGAAGATACCATATTTTCTCCTTTCCTTATTTAAAAGTTATGGCTGGAGAGATGGCTCAGAGGTTAAGGTGCTTTCCTGCAAAGCTTCAGGACCCAAGTCCAGTTTCCCAGCACTCGTGGACAGGCAGATACGCAGGGTGGCACGCGTGTTTGGAGTGCATTTGCTGTGTCTAAAAGCCCTGGAGTGCCCACTCAGTCTCTCTTTCTCCACCCCCTTTACCCCTCTTGTTCTCTCACAAATAATGAATCAATAAATAAAACACTTTTAATAAATTCTGATGTGGGGCTGGAGAGACGGCTTAGCACTTAAGCACTTGCCTGTGAAGCCTAAGGATCCCGGTTCGAGGCTCGATTCCCCAGGACCCACATTAGCCAGATGCACAAGGGGGCCGCACGCAGCTGGAGTTCGTCTGCAGTGGATGGAGGCCCTGGCGCGCCCGTTCTCTCTTTCTCCATCTGCCTCTTTCTCTCTGTCTGTTGTTCTCAAATAAATAAAAAATAAACATTTTTTTAAAAATTTTGATGTGACTAAAGCAGGAAAAGATGAGCTACTCTTTCTTATAGGCTCTACTCTCTTCCTTGTTTTACATTTGATGAGCAGAACACACCAGGAGAAACCTCATCTTTCTCTTCCTTCATCTTCCAAACCATCTCCCAAGGGCATTTTTTTTAAAGTACAGATGAAAAGGGAAGACAGAGGGAATATAAAAGCAGAGAAAGAAATGCCAAGTGAATAAGAACTGTTTAACCTTCCCCCCCCCCCCCCCATGATCTGTATCTGTAACAAAACCATTTGGCTTTGTTTCATTTATAAATAGAATTAAGTGAATTCAGAAGAACCTATTGCTTTCTAGCCCTGACTCTCCATCACCACCATCCAGAAATTCACCGTGGATGTTACAGACACAAGGCTCACACCTCAGAGAAAGTGTGAGGGCGAAATGGGCTGCACAAAATCAGTAGCAGGAAGAAACGGCTTTGATTTGGAGCAGCTGAGAACTGTGTCACCTTGAGAAATGTTTTGAGCTTCTCCCCACCTCAGTTTTTCCATTCTTGAGCTGGCAGTTTTATTTGGTATGTCAGAGGATGCGTTCTATTTTTAAATAGATATAAACTAGAGCTAGGAGCCCAGAGCACATTGCTGTTTCCCTTTCCTGTAGAATGTTCTCACAGAAGCCCTGTTGGTTCAGGAGCTGTGTTCACGCAGAGTGCTGGAAAGATGGGGAAAGTAAAAATGGGTTAGGTGACTTGAGAATAGCCCAAGAGCCAGTAAAGAGATGGCAAAGTCAAGGCAACAGGGGAAATCAGACAGGCTGCTACATGAAGCTAAAGCTGCAACCAGAGAGGAAAATCAGAAGAAAAAGCCAGGGGGAGTCACACAACGGTATCTCTCACTTGTAGGGAGCCTCAAAGTTCCCAGGTGGAAACAAGCCTGGAGAGCAGGCCTCACTCACTCTCCCTCCCTCCTGTCTCTCCTGCCAGTCCCTTGCAGTTCTGTGTAAGAACTGACTAATTACCAATAGAAGAATGCGTGGGAGGGATGGTGGCAGTCTCAGGTGGCTCTGCGACTGATGTCATTCTTCACAATAGTGCTTCCTTCACTTCTTTTTTTTTTTTTTTTTTTTTTTTTTGTCTGTCAAGGTTCAAGGTAGGATCTCTCATTATAGCCCAGGCTGACCTGGAATTCACAGTGTAGTCTCTGGGTAGCCTCAAAGTCATGGCAATCCTCCTACATCTGCCTCCTGAGTACTGGGATTAAAGGTGTGCGTCACCACCCCCAGCACACTGTTTGTTTTTTCTTAACTTATATTTTTTATTTTCAATCTCTTTGCATATAGACAACATGCCAATATTATAATCACCTCCCACCACTATCCCTCCAAAATCCCCATCCACTGGATCACTTCTTTCCAAGTAGTCTCACTTCCATTTTTTTTTTAAATATAAAATATTTGAACTTTTATATCTCCTCTCTCTGGGCCTGATTCCACCAAGACCCTTCCTTGGTAGGGTTATTGATATTCATTTTAGGGTCCTAAAGGCCTCAGTCAGTCTCTGTGCAGGGGGGAGGTTGCCTCAGGATAACTCTATGCTCCCTGAGGCTCTGACAGTTTTTCACCCCTTCTTCCACAATGTTCCCTGAGACTTGGGGAGGGTGGAGGTGCTAGAGATCTGATTTAGTATTGAGTTCTCTATAGCCTCTGGATCTCTGTTTTGATGAGGTTTGTGAGAAACAACAGTACCTAGGATATGTAGCATAGGATGATCTTGAATACACTAGGTAACCCAAGCTGGTCTAGATCTCATGGAAATCCTCTTGCCTCAGCCTCCTGAGTCCTGGAATTATAGGAATCATAGGAAAGAGTGACCACATTCAGCTGTGATAGTTTTGGGATCAAGAACTGAGCTTCTGACCCTGCATGAGCCTTTCTGAAGACACAGGTGATGCTGGTGCTGATGTGAGTCCATTCTTTGAGAATAGCTTCTTGAAGAGACTGGGCAAATCATACTCTGAAGCCATCTAACATCAGCATTGCCATGCTGCCTCAGCTCGCTGTTTCTATGAGTTCCCAGAGACAGCTGTCATTAGAATTCATGGGACACACTACTGGTTCCTAAGACACAGTCGAAGAATTGACATTTATCTTCCAAATTCTGGTTTCTTTTTTTCTGTATTAGATGACTGATTTTTTTTCTCTCTCTCTTCACTTCAAAGTCCTGTTTCATTTTGCTTCAGAAACAATTGCTTTGAAAAAAGGGGTGAAATTCCTGTGTGTGTGGGGGGGGGGAATATAACCTTTTATAAACCATCACAGGACACAGCTGAGCTTCAGAAAAGTGCATTAAGAGAACAGCTGTGGATAAGGCATATTTGAGCAAATCTCTAAGCCTGCAATTTGAAAGACCTTTTAACCACCTCCTGTGTCCCAGAGACCTCAGCTTTCATTCTTACAGACACAAATGATGCTTCTAGACCTTTTCTTTGGTTGTCCATGGATTTGACTCACCAAAACATTAAGGTGTGTGTGTGTGTGTGTATGTGTGTGTGTGTGTGAGAGAGAGAGAGAGAGAGACAGAGAGAGAGAGAGAGAGAGAGAGAGAGAGAGAGAGAGAGAGAGTGTGTGCTATTCTCCAATCCTGGAGCTCTACTGAGAATTAGCACCATGTAGTCTACTGCTGATGTATGGGGGATGCTTGGCTTCTACTGCCTTATAAAACTTCACTGGTATACATGTAGCATAGAGGACAACCTCAAGGTTAAAGCCAAAAAGAATAAAGTGATGTCCAGAGCATGGCTTTAAAGTTTAGCTATGTGTACATCAGCACAGTATGGTAAAGATAACAGGCAGATGCGAGCATAGCTTTCCTGAGGCCCGGGGTTATGCAGGCACTAGGCTATGTCAAGTAGCTGACTCAGTGGGGAGAGGGATGGAATCATGGGTATATGTTTGTGTTTCTATTCGGTAGAGATTAGCAGGAGGTCAGGGAAAAACATCTTTTGGCTCACCTACCTTCTCTACATTTATTTCCCCCCATTAGAAGGGTAGCCACAGCCTCCCCTGACTCACCTGTAGTGGCTTAAATGTATGGCCACATAGACTCAGGCTTGAATATTTAGTCTCTAGTGGGTGGATCCCTACGAGGGAGGAGGCATGTCACTGGGGCAGATCTTGGAGTGCAGCTCTGAGGTGTGTGTGTGTGGGGGGGGGTCGATGTCAAGTCCAGCACTAAGGTGTCTGGAGAACAGCTAGCAGGTCTGCTGCTCATGCTTTGCTGAGGTGGAGGCTATTGGTTCTCTCTCTCCACAAGGATCAATGGAATGGAGCCAGTTCCTTTCTCCATTAATGGTATTTCCCCCTATATTTGTAAGTCTGAAATAAACCCTTTCCTCCCATAAGCCGCTTCTGGTTGGATATTTGTCCCAGTGATATGAAACGTACTATAACACCGAAGGTTGCTTTATAGAAAAAGGGGAAATAAACAAGGTATTGGTGACTAATGCTTCCCACAGCATTATTTCCTAGCCAGCCCTTCATATCCTCAGATTTGCTCTGTCCACAGTCTGAAGATATCACTCAAACACGATGTATACACCATTCAGCAGTAGATGTGGCATGGGCGTGAACCAATCAAAGTAGAAGCTGATTTGCTTCCCAGATCCAGCTATGGGTTTCATTCCACTGAGCGGACCTGTCAGCCAAATCAAGAGCAGTTGGTTAATCACCATAGCTGTGTGCCACTAGTGGACTTGGGTTAGCATCATGTCAGGTTGTTTGCTGCTGAGTAGCTTAGACCTCAAGTTGCTTGGACAGATGTTGGTCATTTTTCCCTGGTTGCTCATGCAGCACCTTCTGGCATTATACGACTGATTGCCTTCTAGATTCCAGCCAGGTTGCCCCATGTTCCATACCAACAGTATATGATATCTTCAGCTCTCAAATATCAAGCTCCCACCAATCGTGGGCTACAAGCAGGCCTACACCTATTAAATTCTCTCTAAAGTAATAATGGAAATCCCATTTATCTGACGCTGACTTCACTCTCCCTTGGAGAATTTGCTTCTCTTTTCAGATGGATGCAGATCTTGAAGAGAGAATCAGCCCATTGCACCTTACCAGGGCCCCAGCCAAAACCACAGAGTAATTGCAGAAATGAGCAAGAGTGCTTATTTCTTTTTATTTATTTGACTGACAGAAAGAGGGAGAAACAGAGAGAAAGAGAGAGAGAAAAGTGAGGGCTTGAGAGATGGTTTAGCAATTAAACACTTGCCTGTGAAGCCTAAGGACCCCAGTTTGAGGCTCAATGCACAAGGTGGCACATGTATCTGGAGTTTATTTGCAGTGGCTGGAGGCCCTGGTGTGCCCATTCTCTCTCTCTCTCTCTCCCTCTTTCTCTCTCTGTCTGTCACTCTCAAATAAATAAATAAATAAATATAAACAAAAATTATAAAAAAGAAATATGCACTCACTATTCTTCTTGAAAAAATTTCTTAAGATAGAACATACTCCTCTCAGGTAGCAAAAGTTCAGAGATAATAAGAAGCATATAATTAATCCAGAAGAAAATATAAAGCAAGTTCAACATAGAGAAATATGGCAGAGGAAATAGTTAACAATGTAATAGAAAGTGAAATTCATAAATGCAAAGGTTTGGAAAAGAACAGTGGCTCCTAAAAATAGTCAAGCTGATTAGGAAAAAAAATAAAAATAAAAAAATGCCTTAGGGAATGAAAAAAGTGAATCATTAAAAAAAATAAAACAGTAAGAAAATTTGAGAAATAGTCCAAGAATTCATTGCAAAATGAAAATGACAAAGTGCAAAAGAAAAATATGTCTCATAAAGAATAGATCCCAAAGTGTATTTATTAATTTGGAGTGCAGAAGCAACAAATAAAGAGACTAGAAGGGAAAGCGTTCCCCAAATCATAGTAATTATTTTTCTGCCTCATAAGGAAATGTGTGCGGATAACAGAGGGTCTCACAGAAATTGGCCTTCACAAAAGGACAACACTGAAACTACCTCTGTAATTTCCCATGCTTGCGCCTAAGGTCACTTGCCTGATGAAATGAAAGTGGGTGAATTTTAAGTGGGGTACAGTAGTGTTCATGAGCTAAGAAGATGAGGCAAAGATGGGAATCCTGGGTTGGTGAACTAGCTGTTGTATATGGAAAGGAGTGATAGGTAAGAAGCTACCTTAAGAAATTTCCACAGAAGAGCATGGGGACCTCCCTTGGGTCTTGTCTAGGGAGTCTGTAATACTCAGCACATACCATGCTATGACATAAGAACTGGAGATTGATTATGAAATGCTGGGAGATATTCATAAGCCAAACTAGCAAGAATGGGCAGACCTTTGGGAGAACCACAGCTAAATGAGATCCCAGAAAGGCCTCATCTGTCATCTAAAGGATATGCCACAGAGTCAAATTTGGATACCACCCTTGAGCCAAACTCAAGATGATTAAATACATAGCACTTAGTAAAGGAGAAAATGAGACCAGACAGGAATAAAAACAATACCACAAATAATCTAACTACTTATGAGAAAAGAATGTAGTACCATTTAAAGGAATTCAGGCTCCTTACAGCCTATCATAAATAATTCCTAATAGTAAATGAAGAATTATTAAACAAAAGAAAAAAAAAGGAAATGTGACCTGTTAGAGATAGAGGGAGAGAAGAAAGGAATAAGGGAGTGAGAAAGAAAATATAAGCAGGGAAGACCATGATAGTAAGTATGTGAGTTAAAAACCATAGCATGAAGACTGAAATTAATTACTAATGGATAATTTGCAGTAGAAAAGCTAATAGAGAAATTACAATAAAATTAAAAATTGAATAGCCTTAAGGCAAGACAAAATGGAGAAAGTCAAGACCAAAACCAATTGAATAACTAAAAATAACAGTATCACTGAAGAAATAACCCAACCATACTAATAAATATTTTATATGATAAATGTAAATTAATAATCAACTCACATTACAAAGTAGAGATTTTCAGCAACTTTAGAAAATCAAAAACTCTGTATCACCTACAAAAGACATTTTCACAATAAATTCTTATTAACTGATTACCAAATGATCAATTTCAGACATGACAGTCTTCATCATGAGAGGGTTACAGAGGATCAAAAGGAGCATTAATAATTATGACAGGTACAATTACTTAGGAAAACATAATAATCCTCAGTGTGAATGAATTGATTAAAAAACTGCAAAGTTCATGAAAAAGATAATCCCAGATGGAGAAGAAATTCAGTATAAAAATAGGAAGTTTTAACATCTAATGTTAGAGATAATATCTAGAAAAAACAAAAACTCACTAATATTATAGATGACTTTATTGTCAGAGTTAACCATAGCTATTTCTTTTTGGCATGTGAAGTATGATGAAGTATGTGTGGTGTGGTGTGATATCTATGTATCTGCGTAGGGTATATGCACAGGCATATGGTGTGTAGATGTACATTGCCTGTGCACATGCAGAGGCCAGAGGAGAACACTGGGTGTCCTAGGTCTGTCTCTCATGCACGTATCTCCTTGTGATAGACTCACTCTCTGAACATGGACCTTCAGTTTTCATGAGTGCCACTGACTCTCTGGTCTCTGTTTCCCACAAGATGATAGACACTTGTCTTGCTCAGCTTTTTATGTGGGTCTTGGGGAATCAAACTCCAGCAGTCTCAGTCCTTCTCAGAAATTTTTAATGCCATTATTATTATTATTGTTATTATTATTATTATTAACAAGATGCTTCATATGGCTACATCATGTGTTGGTACCCTCTGGTCCCTTGTTTCTGCCCCCATTCCATCGGGGACATTCCTTGGTGAGGTTGCAGGACTTCCTCATTGGCTTATAGTTTATGTATTATAGGAACATTAGTCCGTTAGGTTTTTTTTGGGGGGGGGAGGAATGCCTGTGGGCATGATGTCTCAATCTATGACTCTGACAATCTTTCTGCCCCCTCTTCTGCAAGATTCCCTGAGCCATGGTGGGTGTGTTTTAAGTCTACTTCAGTGATGAGCCCTTAGGACCCTCTGGATCTCTGCTTTGGTAGGTGTTGAGTATCCTCAGGGTCTGTCTCCTACACCCTGGTGCTGATTATCAGGAACAGCATGGAAGCAGCACTCCTGCCTGTCTCCCCAATTCCTCTCTGGATTCAGCTGAGGTTTGGCTGGGTGTAATCCACTCAGTGTCAAGGAACCCATATCTGGAATTGGGAACCAGATCAGAATCCTATGGAGACAAAGATTATGCTCTGCAGTGCCAAGCTCTCATGAGTCTTTAGCTAAAAGACAGGTTACATACATCAGGTTTTCCCTAAATTAGCAATGCTTACCCAATTTAAACTGCACTGACTTCAAGCCTTTGACTTACCTGCTGAGCCATCTCTCCAGCCCAAATGAAGGATACTTTAAAAACAATACACAGTACCAAGGAGAATATAGATTTTCCCCAAATTCACGTGTAACATTTATTAAGACAAATCATATGCTGATCATCAAACATATATCAATGAATAAAGTTTGTTCAACACTTTAAAATCTTACAGAATATCTTTTCTAATGATAAGAAAAACAGATTAAGTTGGGCATTGTGGCACATGTCTTTAATCCCAGCTCTCCAAGAGGCAGAGGTCTGAGGATCATATTGAGTTAAGGCCAGTTTGAGACTACATAGTAAATTCCAGGCCAGCTTGAGAGAGCCCTGAAAAACAACAGATTAAAAGCAATAATAATTACAAACCAAGTTCCATACTTTTGGAAAGTGAAAGCATTATTATAAATAATCTATAGATCAAAGATCCAACCAATTTCAGGAGCATTTAAAATTGTACTATACAGCTACTCAAAAATATATTGTATGTGGTTAACCAGTGTCTAAAGACATTATTGTTTAACCAAAAGAATATGTTATTCAAGAAGTCTTCAAACCAAATATCTAAGTTGTCACTTTAGGAAGCTATAAAAGTACCAGAATTTAATCCCAATTGTGTGGCGTTGACTTTAAAATCATCATTGACCTATAAAGTCTTTTAAAACTTGCAAAAACAATTTGGAACCAATAAGTTAAATTGTAAAGGTCACATTTATATTCAAAAATAATTTATTTTAAAGTATATTAGAAGTATTGAAAACTGATATGAAAATTCCACTTATAAAATATGAAAAAATGAGAGTTACATAGTGAGAATTCTCAAAGTCCTATACCAAAGCATGAAAAGCAATGAAGACATGCATTTTGTTAATATTCATGGACTATAGCATCTTTCAGATGTCAGATTGACCTGAAGATTAACAGCAACCCCAGGTACAATCATAATAATGCATGAAATTTTGATAAACTGTGTCAAGGTGATTTTAAAATGTTCCTAAATTCACATAATTTGAGTAAACAAATACTTGAAATCAGGAAAAAGTAAGGGAATATACATTACTACTTCAGAATTTAAGATTGAACTATATAATATTTAATTGATTTCTTTTTCCTCAAAAGGCACCAAGGCAATTAGGAGGAAATAGTCTGTTTACCAAAGAGTTCTGGAACATCTGTATAACAATATGTTAAATATGGATTTCAACCCTCCTTCACATCATACAGAGCACTGACTTTAAGATAAATTGTCAGGCCATGTATCACTAAATCTGTAAATTTCTAGTCCAAAACAGAACAGAAAAATGCTCTATAGGACTGACAAATATGGCTAGCTTTTAACACTATACCAAGCCTCCAAAATCTGTCATTTCTTAAATGTTAGTTGAAAGTAGAATCTGAAATCATACAAGTGGACATTAAAAATTCTCTATCTTACACATTAAATGGACCATTTATTCATGCCTGCTTTACAGCACAAAACTCCCTCATACATTATACCAAGCAATATTAACACTCTACAAAATTGATTTGCGGTAAGTGGGATTAAATGTGTAATGAGAAATATTTTCTCTTTGAAATTCAGTTTCCTAGTAACATATCTTTTACACAAAGAAAACTTTTTGCTTTTGTTAGTGTATTGTATATTATGCTATTATTTGCAAGAAAGGTGCACATTTCTACTTCCGAAGTTGGCAGACAGGAAAAAAATGTACCTAGCGAAGACAGAGAAAATTTGAACAATGAAAGTCTTATTTTATAGTAAACTTGGTAAGAAGAATGACAAAGAAGAAAGACAGAACCTCTGAGTATAACAAATACAGAATTTCAAATCTTTCCAATATGTTTATAAAATTTAATGCTTGTGATAGGATATGCTAGAATACAAATCTTCAAAGGACACATCACATGTCACAAAGGGCAGAATTCATAAAGGCCATTGTTGTAAGATATAAAATTAATAAACAAGACAGAAAAGGCAGAGCCATCAGTATTTAGCCCCCGGATATTTAAAATACCATCTGCAATAATACAAAATGTACTCAGCAGTGAGCAGAGAAAAATTAATAGACAAACTGCATTAGTTTGAATGTAAATTATTCCTGCAGAATGAGATGGGATGGGCATCTTGTGTCTTTGCTGTGACCAAATAAAATTTACCTGCTCCTTTTTATGTCTTTGTAACAATTTTTTTTTAAATCTAAACATTGAATGCAAAGCACAATGTGCTTGTCTGCATGATAAATGACCCAGGTGTGAAGTAGCAAAAGGGATGACATTTTGGTTGAGATGCACTGGCCTGGAACATGTGGTGAGTGTCCCCCTTTAGCACCTTGAGTGCTAAGATTACAAGCATTTATCACAGCACCTGGGTACAAGGTGGATTTGGGAGTTCATCATAGTTAACAGCCTACTGAATAGACTCAGTTTAGACACGAATTGTTTCAATTTCTGTGAATGGCTCCTTTAACTTTACCTTTTCAATTTTGCCTTCCTTTTAATTTACTTTTTTAAAAATATATTTTATTTGTTTATTTGAGAGACAGAGAGGCAGATAGAGAATGGATTCTCCAGACCCTCTCTCCACTGCAAACAAACTCCAGATGCATGTGCCACCTTGTGTATCTGGCTTACACGGGTACTGGGGAATTGAACGTGGGTCCTTCGGCTTCACAGGCAAGCTCCTTAAAGCTAAGCCATGTCTCTAGCCCAGTATTGCCTTCTTTAGTGATGCCCATCCAAGCAGAATTTTCTTGAACAGGAAGCCATCTGTTACCCAGTGGGAAGCATTCATGTATCCTTAATGCTGATGTCCCTGTTTTGTCCCTTATACTGGTTCCTTGGCTTTCTTGGGCTTTCTGTGTTGCATGTAGTGTCTAAATGCCCTGTTTTCATAGGCATTATTTTCTTAGATGAGTTACCTGGAATTACATTCATTGGAAACTACAAGGTTGGTTTCCTGGGACCAACCTCCAATCTGGTAGAGTTCTGTTGAAGTGCCAATCAATGTTCCAGGCAGCAGGGGAGGGAGGCTTCCCTGGGGCATCTGTATTCTGAAATGTAAATTATGGTTTCCCTTGACTTCGCCTGCCATCTCTAAGATACCCTCCTCCCGTGGTCTGGAAAACATTTTCAGTGCAGCTGGGAATGCTATTTCCCATTAAGAAACCAAGCTGCACACAAGAAAGCAACATGACAAATATTCTTGGAGCTCCACATTGAGGGTATTGAACACTAACCATGGCAAGGTTTCAGGATCTTGAGAGAATCATGACTAGGTGCAATTGGACAACTCAGAATGTCTTAAGATCTTACTGATTATTCCATTGTATATAAGATAACACAGGCTACCTTAAGGCTAGCCTATCTGAGGTGGTCTAATGTAAATGCCAAACATTTTATTAGTACAAATAGGTAATTGTTTACTTTCTAATTCAAGTTGTCAAAGTTTTTTTTTTTTTTCCCCCTCCTCTGAGAAATGTTAGAAATAATGAAGAAGGAATGGCTGCTTTTGAAACAGAATCAAAATTAGGTACACTCACTCATCTACCTTATTCCCCAGTTTTTCTTCAACTTTCCCCAACACTGATGGATTAAATTACTATCTCAACGTTCACAGGAAACTCCTCTGTTATATAACTTTGGAGTCTTGTTTACTGGGTGCACTTTACTGCAATATGATGGGAAATTTTGGGGATAAATGCAAATGTTCCCAGCTGGTGTAAACATTTGTAAATGTAAGTGGTAGAAAACATTAACAAACTCTCTCTTTATTAAACAGCCTTTCTGGAAAACCAGTTATTTGAAACAACATGAAGAGGAGAGAAATATTAGCTGATTTATATGGTATAGATATTGTCAGTATGGCTAATTTCAAGCTACCAGTGATATACTGGTGAACACAGAGCTGGGAGAAGGTGCCAGAGGCCATACCATATCATGGCCTGCCATACAAACATTATAGACATAAATAACCCCAAGATCCCAGATAAAGAGCATGCAGACAACAACATCAATGCTTATTTACAACAATTAGTGGAGTGAACTCACCTGCACAATTATATAATTTTAATTTTAATAATGACCCTATTTTACAACTATATCAGCAAAGGTAAAATTCATAAGTCAATTCTTACAACAGTACCATAGTGCTTGATTACATTGAAAAACTAATATTATTAGTAACTGAGATTTTTATTCATTTTGTGTGTGTGTGTGTGTGTGTGTGTGTGTTTCATGGAATTTAACCTAAGCAGATTGCAAAGCATTTGCTGGATCAAATGACTGACTAATTTACAAGCCAAGATTACCTAACAGATTTAGTCTCTGTGTTTGATGGTGTGCGTGACTATTTTGATACCAAGTGAGTAGCCATGGCAACCACATTTATCTATCAATGTATTTATCAGTAAAGGTCTTGCTAACCCCCATTGAATATGTTTTTATTTAATTTTTAACAGATTATACTATTTCATTCCTTCTCTATTCCCATTCCCCTGGGGCCCTCCTCTGTGGGGTTATGGGTTTTACTGTGAGGTCATGAAGACCTCAATTAGTCCCAGTGGGATAGTGGGGAACTGCAATGTGGGGTATATTTCAACCCACTCTGTGGCTCTTATAACCTTTCAACCCTCTCTTCTGCAATGTTCTACAAGCCACTGCAGGCCTGTTGACAGGCTGATTTAGTGATGAGTTCTTTGTAGCCTCTAGATTTCTGCTTTGATAGGTTGTGAACCCTCCTCCCCCACTACACACAGACACTGTGTCTGCCGCTATCATGCTGGAGCTGGTTGTCAGGTTATCAGTAAGAGCAGTGTTCATAGCACCACTCCTATTTCAAGTTCTCCTGGGCCCTGGCAAATGTGGAAGTGGTGGCAAGTCTCACGGTGGACAGTTGGTTACTTTCTTGTCTTATCAATAGATCTGAACTCCCCTCCAGTTTTTTTTTCTGCCATCTGTAAAACAAAGCAGATTCTCTAACTAAGAGTGAGAGCATCTTGGATTAAATAGGATGTGCGAAGTTATTTGAAATACTTTTGGTGTGCAAGCCCACTCTTCTCCAGAGAGCAGTGAGGGCTTCTTTCTGAGGTGTGTATCCTGACTATAGCAAGCTGACTTGGTTTCCAGTACCAGGTATGAATTCCCTCCCGCTGAGAGGACCTCATGTCCAATCAAAGAACAGTTGTTTATCAAACAGAAGCTGTGTGCCACTATTGCACAAGTGTATACTTCTTGTCTGGCTGGTTGATTTCATAATCCGTAGGGTCCCCTGATTATTCATGCTGTTGGTGACCATTTTCTTCCAGCAGCTCCCACAGTGCTTCCCAGCACTGTGGTCTCTACTCAGGAGAGGTCTAGTTTTCCTTTCAGTTCTAGCATGGTAATCCAATGTCCTGCGACTGTGGCATGTGTTGTCTTCAGCAATAAGGTCTTACCTTTTTAAGTCTGGCAGGTAATCAAGTGGTTTGACAATGACCTACATTATTTGGGGGGGCCTCATGTATCTCTCTGGACAACAGGTCACTGTGGGTGGGGGTTAACTTAACTCTAGGTCTGAGAGTTACCAGCCAGAGTCTGTGGTTTTAAGGTTAACCTTTTTCTATGTTCTGTTCAGACTGTCTCCCCTCCCCCTTTATTGGTGGTTTATATCTTGTAGAATGCTAGTCAGAATTAGGATTTGTATGGGGCTGATTCATGTTGTCTTAGTTTTTAATTCCCTGCCACCCTCTCTATCCCTGTTCCTCCAAGGCCCTCTCCAACTCCCCAATATTCTGCCTTCTCCTAACTTGTCAGTTAACTCCTCTTCTTAGTTGTTCTCTCTACTTGTCTTATTCTAGCTTTATGCCCGTATTTCTGGTGCTGACTACCATTTGCACTCACTTCTGATTGATCCCAGTTAGGAACCTCAGAGGAGAGAGTACATGCAGCTTTTGTCTTTCTGTGCCTGTGTGACCTTGCTTAGAATGATGTCTTTCCAACCCCATCCATTTACTTGTAAATTCTATTGCTTCAGTTTTCCTTACCACTGAGTAGAATTTCATTGCCTATATGCACCACATCTTCATTATCCACTCTTCAGTTGATGGGCATCTGGGCTGACTCCAGTTCCTAGCTATTTTGAATAGACCAGCCACAAACATGGCTGAGCAAGTGTCTCTATGGGAAAGAAAGGAGTATGCACTTAACACCTATACAAAACCCCTTCCTGTCTCAGATAATGCCTGGAAATGGTATTGCTGGATCAAATGGTAACTCTATTTTCAACTTTTCCAGGAGCCTCCATACTGATTACCACCGTGGTTGTACAAGTTTGCAGTCCCACCAGCAGTGAATAAGGATTCCTGTTTCCCCACAGTATCAACCAGCATGTATTGTCATTTGATTTTTTTTTTATGAATGCCATCCTGACTAGAGTGAGATGGAATCTCAGAGTTATTTTGATTTGCATTTCTCTGATGACTAAGGATGATGAACATCTTAAGTGCTTAATGGAAATTTGTATTTCTACCTTTGAGAATTCTGTTCAAATCTGTACCCCATTTTTTGAGTGGATTCTTTGATATTTTTATTGCTTAGTTTTTTGAGTTATTTGTAAGTTTTAGATATTAGACCTTTGTTGAAGGTATAGCTGAAGAAGACTTTCTTCCATCCCGTGGGTTGTCTATTGACTCTGTTGATGGTGTGCTTGTCTGTACAGTAGCTTTTTAGTTTCTAGAGATCCCAGTGGTTTTGTGTTCATCTAATCTCCCGTGCTCCTGGTGATATCATTAGGAACACCTATATTGTGGAGTATACTCCCTGTCTTTTTATTCTAGTTATTTTATAGTTCCAGGTCTTATGTTGAGGTCCTTATTCCATTTAGAGTTGGCTTTTGCTGAGGGTGAGAGAAATGGGTCTAATTTCGTGCACAATGCTCACAATGGCATGCAGCTGGGTCCTGCTACAAGCCTCTCTTGAGCTAGCTTTGCCTCCCCAGGCAGCTGGCCAGGAATGGGGCATGTTTTAATGTCTACTTGACCAAAGTCACTCCAGACCTATGACTATATTAACTTACAAGCTATAATGATTCACTTTCTCTTGCAATGATAATTCACAACAGAAGGATATATACAAAGAATGGATATTTGTATTTTGCATAATTCAGCAAAGTGAAGCATCAGTTTGCAATTCAAAATACAGCACTGAAAGGGAGCCAGCTGAAAAAAAAAAAAAAAAAAAAAACCTGCTACAGTTGTCTAAGGACAAAAATAGAGAAGAATTTAGTGTGCTATGTATGATCTATTTGCAACAACTGGGGTCACTGCACACGTGCTATTGTGTCATAGGACTTTGCAGACATGCCAGTTTCAAAGCCGGGATGCAGGGAAAGAAATTTCAATGGCTGGACGACGGCTCAGTAATTAAAGGAACTTGCCGCGTAAGACCGCTGACCAGACCAGAGTTTGGATCCTCAGCACTCACATGAAGAGGAAAACGAAAGTAGTACAAAATGTCTGGAATCCAAATGCACCAAGAGCACAGGAAGGCCGAGTCACGAGTACCCTAAAACATGTGGACCAGCTATTCTAGATTTCCAGTGGCAAACAAAAGTAAGAGAGACCTTGTCTCAATCAAGAGGGAAGGAGAGGACCTACACCCCAAGGTTGACCCCTGACCTCCACATGCACACTGTGGCATACAAACACCCACACGCACACAGGCATACACACACAGATAGAAAATACAACACAAAATATAGGTTTCATACTTACCTCACAACCAAAAATTATTACTGATAAAAAAAATCACAACCTACCACTTGCGTTGCTTTTCCCTTTCACCAGCAACTCCCACCTGCTCCTCTGCCCTCGTTTCCTATGCTAATTCTGCTATAATGTCTCTCAAATCAGATCATATCTCCACTTACAACCTGTACAAAAGCCTTCCTGTCTCATTCAGAGGAAAGGGGCAATTTCTGTTAAGGGCCTCCTTGTCACTTACAGTTCCTTCTTACCTCTCTGCTCATCTCCCTCCCCCTTCCCTCCACCGTCTGTATCCAACCAGGTCAAAGTTCCCTCTCCAGACATACGAGCCTCCACGCTGCTTTAGACAACCTGGGTTGTCAGATCTCTTTCTTCTCCGCTAATTCCCTCTGTTTTGTTTGCTTCTTATAAACATCCTTGTAGACCACACTTTTAATCAAATCACACACTCAATAAGACTGTCTTTGTTCACCCTACTTAAAAGTAAAAATTTAAAAAAAAAATCACTTCACAACATACTCACATACTACGCATGTATGTATGCATGTATGCATATATGTAGTGTGTCCATATGTATGGATATGTTAAAATGTGCCTGGGCATATGTGCATGTGCAGGCACATATTAATGTGTGTGTGTGTGTGTGTGTGTGTGTGTGTGTGTGTGTGTGTGTGTGCATGGAGGGGCAAGAAGATAATGTCAGGTATCATTCCTTAGGAGTGCCAGTCTTTTTTGGATAGGTTCTCTCATGGTCTTGTAATTCATCAATTAAGAGTAGACCGTATAGCCAGTGAACTCCAAATATCTGTGTTAATGTGCTCAGCATTTGAATACACAGTTATGGCAAGATATCCTGCATGTTACATGAACATTGGAGATCAACATCCAGCCTTCATTTACTGACTAAGCTATCTTTCCAGACCCACTTGCATACTATATGTTATACCATTGAAATTCCTTTGTTTTCAGTCTCTTTCTTCCCATAAAAATGAAGTTATATGGGCTGGAGGGATGGGTTAGTGGTTAAGGTGTTTGCCTGCAAAGCCAAAGGAACAAGGTTCTATTCCCCAGGAGCCACATTAGCCAGATGCACAAGGGGACGCATGCGTCTGGAGTTCATTTGCAGTGGCTGGAAGCCCTGGCATGCCCATTCTTTCCCTCTCTCTTCCTCTTCTCTCTCTCTCTCTTTCTCTATCAAATAAATAAATAAATAATTTTTTTTCAAAAAATGAAGTTATATGTGGTTGGGTATCCAGACCTATTTATGATATGCTTTAATAACTAAGGAAAGCATATGCATATGAAAGATACTGTATAAATAGTTGATTAAATAAGTCTCAAACCCACAGTGATCCTCCTACCTCTGCCTCCCAAGTGTTGGGATTAAAGGTGTGCTCCACCACGCCTGGCTCAGACATTACATGACATAACTTATATTAAAATTTCATCACTTGGGTATCTCCAAAGCTCTATCAATGACAGTTATCACGTTTTTCTCTATTTGAAGGTCAAATGCAGAAAATGATATGTATGTTGGGAGACTGAAATTTAAGACACAGGCATATTTTTAAATGCATTAAATACATCTGTAAATGATCTGATGATTTTTCCAAACTGGAAGCTTTGGACTAAAAAAATGTAAAATAACAAATTTCCACAACAGATGAAACCAATGTGATAAAAGCCTAACATTCTTAGGGGATACTTAAGTCCCAGTTTGGGGAAGCACTGACTTGTCTCTGGGGATTTTATAACAACTAAAACCACTTTGTTTTGCTGCACTGCCTTCTACCAGGCTCAATCCTCTACATAATATTCAGGGCTCCTAATTTCTTCCTTGAGGCTCTGTCCTTCAAATAGCTCCCTGTTCATAGGTGCTCACCCATCACCCATGCTCAGATCACACCCAGTGTCCCCTGACTTTTGCTTATTTCTCATGCTTCTGGCAGAAACATTTTTCATTCTTCTTGCCTTTGTTTCTGACATATATCCCTATATCTTTCTGTCACAATCCCATGAAAAGCATGAAACAGGCTTACCTAGACATCAGTTGCCACAATGATTTGGCTTCCTTTTTCATTACTTTTCTTGCCTTGAAATGCTTCACCAAAGGTCTCAGCTCTGGATCGGGCATGTAGCTCAGCTGGCAAGGGGCTTGGCATGCCCAAAGCCGTGGGTTTCATCTCTAGCACCACATAAACCAGATGTGGTGGCAAACAGAAACGCAGCAGTTGGGAAGTGGCAGCATGAGGATCAGCAAGGTCACTCACAGCTATCCAGCATGTTTGAAGCCAGCTTGGGGTCTGTGAAGCCCGTGTCATATACACAAATCACCCACAACATGACAACAAAGGTTTCAGACATTTTTTTCCTTCCCTATTTCAGCTAAAGTTATACTAGAAACAGGGTACATTACAACAAACTCTCACTGTCTTCTCACTATATCATTACTATAATAGATTATTTCTGGTAACTACCCAATATCCATATGCTCATTTATTTCTCAGACTGAAAAATTAACCTGAAGCAGTTAATATCATTGTGCATTCCAAATGTTCTCTCATTCTAATATTAGTCATGTGTGAGGTGTAAATATTTTCTATTTTCTTTATGAATATTCAAAGAAACATGCATTTTGCTCACTAGATATTGACTATTTCTGGAAGGAGGTGGGTTGAAGAGAGATTAAAACACAGCCCAGGCTTAGTGATTAAAGGTGCTTGCTTGAAAAGTCTGGCAGCCTGGATTTAAATGCCCAGTACACATGTACAGATGCATAAAGTGGTGTATGTATATGGACTTCATTTGCAGTGACAAGAGGTCCTAGGGTACCTATTCTCTCTCTCTCTCTCTCTCTCTCTCTCTCTCTCCTTGTAAATGAATAAAATAATTTTTAAAAATACAGCCCATATTTTGGGGGACTTAAACCAATGACATGCCCATAAGAGAACAATAACTATTCAGTATAACAAATGTCTCATTTAGATTTTGCACAAGGTGTATGGAAACCCCATGCAGGTTGGGTTGTTCTTCACCTTGCTTTTGTAAACAAGGTAGAACAGGCTTTTACTGGAGAAGATGATATGATTGGGTAAAATTTATTTTGGTTTTTTTTTGCGTGTGTGTGGTATATACACATGTGTGTGTACATGCATACACCCCAAACACACTTTAGTTGTTAGGAGAATGTCACATATTTCTCTATCACTCATCCACACTTTTCCTTGAGACATAGTCTCTAGTTGAACCCAGAGTTGTCACTTTTTAGTTAGACTGACTGAGCAGTGAGCCCCAGGAATTCTTCAGTCTCTTCTCCTCACAGGGCTGGGGATACAAGTGTGTGTGGCCACTCCTAAGTATTTAAGTGGATGTTGGGGAATCAAACTCAGGACAAATCAAACCCTCTTATACCCTCATGTTTTCTGGCAAGTTCTCTTACCTGCTGAACCATCTCTCCAGCCCTGATATAAATTTTCAAGGTTGAATAACCTGGAAACATGATATTGGAAACAAATAGAATTCTTATCAAATAAAAGAAGGAGTCTGAATTCTATGGACTACCATACCATCACTGAAATTGAATAACATACAATAAGACTGGCATGTTTTAAACATTGGGAGTAAAAAGGTTATCAAACAGTAAACGTTTCATCAGAGGTCTGGGAGGGTGGAGGAGTTAATGAAACTAAATAGTTTATAACAGTGACTGACTCCCAGCCCGTGTGTGTGTGTGTGTGGTGTGTGATGATTGTTAGTCAAATAATAGGAGATCTAGAATGCCAAGCTGATGAACTTGGATCTCTAAGCATGTCCAAAGGGTAAGCTTTGCTCTTAATGATAAGGGTGCTGTGAAGGCGGTGTGAGAGGGTGAGGCTTCACAACCAAGGACTCCACAGTGACTTCAGGCTACAAAGCAACTTTCAAATGAGGTTGCAGAGGGAAGAGGATGACAGACCTCAGGTGGTCGCTTGCATGGCTGGACAGGAGAAGGTGGCATCCACTGAAATGAGGATATTCTTGGGAGAATTCTTGCATGCACACTCATTACTAAACCACTTGCCCCTTGGCTCCCAGCAATGTATGTTCAACACACGTGGCTGGTTGTGACTGAGACTACGTAGCTGCTTTGTTAATGAGGTGTATTATGACATACACCATTAATGGGCTGTGTGCCTTAATTGTGATTGCAACTGTGCTTACTAGGGAAGATTACTGCAGGGGTTTTGGTCCTTAGAGGAAGGGAAACATTCATTTTCAAAATCAAAAACAGGGTTCTCTTGATGATGCCTGAATGAAGACTGAAAGACATGTTTTGATATATACATATACATATATACATATATATATATATATATATATATATATACACACACATACACACACACACACACATATATATGTATGTATATATATATATATATATATATGTATATATATATATATATATATATATATTCTCCAAAGTGCTATTTTTTATTTTCCTTTGTTTATTTGCAAGAAGAGAGGCACCAGAGCCTCTTTCCATTGCAAACAAACTCTAGATGCATGCACTACATGGAGAACCTGGTTTTATGTGGCTACTGGGGAATTGGACCTGTTGTAGCAAGCTTTGCAAGCAAGCGTCTTTTATAGCTGAGCCAGTCACCCCTTCATCCCTAGTCAGGCTTGTGTTCTTTAATTGTTCTTCAAGACGAAGGTACACTTTAGGATGGAGATTCTGCATGGAGGCTTAAATTACAATATGGAATTGATCCCTTTGATATTGAAGATGCAGTTCTAATGAGCCATCTTAATTCAGCGTTCCAAGCTTTACTCTACATACACACAGAATTGTCTGGGGAAGGGGTAAATTATAATTAAAAAAAAAAAAACTATAAATTCTTGGATCAAGTCACACAAATCAGGACATATAACTCCAATGCTGGAGAACCCAGTTGAGACAGAAGTATGCCTAAGCTACAGAGATAGACTGCTAATGATGTATGGTCAAGGGAAAGAGGGGTGGGTGGACATGGCAGGATGTTACCCATGGGAATTTAAAAGATTCCTGTTGGCAGAAATGTGAAAAGTGTGTTAGATTCCAACCCATTTAGGTGGTGTTGGAATACAATGTGTTGGAATTCCGGATCAGAATGAGGAGGAGAAGGTGGCCAAAGAACGTCCTAAGTAGAGCAGAAGAAAATAATGTAGTGGCCTACTTATCCAGGGATAGAGAGAGCCCTGGATGAGAGCACAGGACCCCTGACTGGAGTTACCCATCCGCAGAGGTGGGTGTTTGCTGAGGAAGAGAGAGCTCTTCCTGAACTGGAACTGACAGAGCTACTGATTTACTTGGGTCCATGAGGAAGTCCGCCTGTCCTCTCCCTATTGCGTTGAGGTGTTTGGTGGGGAGGGATTGGAGATCCCAACATAAACGTATTCAGGCTCTAGGGAAAGCACGATGTGGGCGCTGGCAATATCTATCTTACCCCGGCGCCTAGGTGAATCAGGACGCTATAATGAGAGTTTCCACACAGCTTGTCTCTTTAACATCCTAAAATGTTGGAAATGATTTCTTGCCAGTAGGAGAAGTGCCACCTGGGGACAGGCTGGTGCTTCTCAGGGCTCAAACACCCTAACCTTGCACCAGCTCACTGAAACTCTTCCCTCCCTTTCTAACTAAGGCCTGGCTCAGCATCACACAGAGATGCCCTTCGTGTGGAAGCTGTGAGTCACAGTCCAAACGTTCAAGTGCGAGCAAGCAGCTCCGCCACAGGAAGGAGCAGATGGGCTGGTGGGAAACTCGTGCGGGAGGAGAGAGCCACGGGGGAGTTTTAGGCACGATGGGAAAGTAAGGGCCAAGAAACTCGCAGATTCCAGAGCCATGTTAACTCGAACAAGTCCCTTATTTGTCAGGCCACCATGATCCCCAGAGACCTCTGTCTCTAAGGGAAGCAGGACCAGCCAGAGCTTAGTTCTTTGATCCCTGGAGTTCGGATCTGGCATTTAAAGTTTTGTGGGACAGCATAGGCCTCTGTCTAAGAGACAATCAAAAGAGTTATCAACTCATCTTGGTACTCCTCTGGGACCCAAAGAGAAAAAGGAAAAAAAAAAAATTCTAAGTCTGGCACCTAAGTTCTTTCCGGAGGATGTTGTCATGGCAACGGGATGTAGCAACTGTTTTCAGGATTCTGAGGCCTTGGCAATCCTCACGGGTTTCTCTGCCCGGGCTTCTATGTATTCGCAGACATATGGGCACCAGAAGCGGAGCCAGCACGGGGAGGGGGAGAGGATCGGAAATTCACGCCAGGATTCCTCTGGGCTGCGTGGGACCTCAGCCGACCTCGTAGAGAGGAGCTCGCTGCCGCACCACGGCGGCTAGCAGGACCCATCTGGTTCCAAGCCTGCCCGAGCCCAGTGAGTCCAGCTGTAAAATGAGGGACTGACCTCAGAGAGCCTAGAGGTCAGGGTCAGCTACAGAGGGTTTATGGAATTTTCTTCCACAGCATCACAGAAGAGCCTGCTGTTGGGATAAAATAAAAATTGCCACGTTGGAAGTATTGAGCGTGTGATAATTGACTCTTGATTAAGGGCTTCGCTGTCATTCAAAGAATGTCTGTAACCTATATGTAGTGCACATGTTTAAGAGGTGTGTGTGCGTGTGTGTGTGTGTGTGTGTGTGTAAAATACTTAGCATGAAGGTCTGAGCATAGGCAACTCCTATACAAAATGAAATGAAAACTAAAAATAATATATAAATAGGGGACTTGAGAAATGGTTCTGTAATAGAGGGCACTGTCTGAGCATGAGGACCTGAGTGTTATTGCCGGCATGCACGTGGAAAGACAGTCGTGGTTAGACAAGTCGGTAACCTCAGTCATGAGGGGGATGAGCACAGAATTGCTGAGGTTCTCTGATCAGCCAATCTACCCTAAAAAGCAACCTTAGGGCTGGAGAAATGGCTTAGCGGTTAAGGCTCTTGCGTATGAAGCCTAAGGACCCGGGTTTGACTCCCCCAAACTCATGGGAGCCAGATGCACAAGGTGGTGCATGCTCCTGGAGTTCATTTGCAGTGGCTGAGGCCCTGGTGTTATGTCTCTCTCCCTCTCTCCCTCCCTCTCTCTCTCTCTCTCTCTCTCTCTCTTGCTCTCTTTCCCAAAAATCTTTAGCTCCAAGGTAGATGAGAGACACTTTCTCAAGAAAATAAAGCAGAAAAGTGAAAAAGGATGTTACCTGATGTCATCCTCAAACTCTATGCGTGTGTACATGAGGCAAATGCTTCTGCATACACACATGTGACTCCACCATACACCCCCCGACACACACACACCAAAGAACAAGATTAAAAACTCCACAGTTTGATATCTCAGATAGTACAGGCATTCCAATTCCCAAGTTCCTATATCTTCATTCTTTGATTCATCATTTTACTTGATTTAAATATCTATGCCATGAAGTGAGTTGAATATATATGTGTGTTGTTGTGTGTGAGATAGAGAGTGTATGTAGTACACATATATCTGTAGGTGAGTGTCATTGTGTGAAGTGTGTGTGTGTGTGTGTGTGTGTACACCAGTGTGTCTGTATGAGTTGTGTATGTGTGTCTGTGTGTGGGCACATTTGAGTGTGTGTTCATCCATATGTGAATTTCTGTGTGTCTCTGTGAGACCGTGCCTCTGTGGGTGAGGGATTATGTGAGTCTCTCTGAGGTGACCCTCAGTCTCCTTCTCCTCGCCCTGTCCCGTGTCTGACAAGCCTCCAGCTAGAGCACACATGCTGTTGTTCTAGGAATTCCAAAGAGTCTATAAAGTTCACGGGTTCAGTCACTGCTTCTCCCTCAAACACTTATCCTCAGCACTTTACATAATATTTGTTAAATGATAGGCATTTAATAAACACTTTGGGAGACTGAAGTAAAGAGTGTAGTGTGGGCACAATGGCGCTTCTCTGTGTCTGTTAAAGGTACCTCATGAGGGCTGGTGAGATGGCTTAGTGGTTAAGCGCTTGCCTGTGAAGCTTAAGGACCTTGGTTTGAGGCTTGACTCCCCAGGACCTACGTTAGCCAGATGCACAAGGGGGCGCATGCATCTGGAATTCGTTTGCAGTGGCTGGAAGCCCTGGAACACCCATTCTCTCTCCCTCTCTCTATCTGCCTCTTTCTCTCTCTGTCACTCTCAAATAAATAAATAAAAATAACAAAAAAATAACAAAAGATACCTCATGATGCACACTGAATGTCCCAGTTATCACTTATAGTACATCAGGTAACCTAAAACATAGCCCACACCTCAAATGTCTTGAGGTCATAAAATTTTATTTTATGGTCATGGATTCTGTAGGTGAGGAATTCTAAAAGGGCCTAGTATAGTTAGTTGGCTATTCTCTACTCAACATTATATCAGGAGCCCTGACCTGGATGTCACATTTATCTTGGGGTGACCCTCAGCAAGGTGGCAGCAGAAATATCTGCCAATGAGGGAAAGCCTTCCATATATCCACTTTACTCACAAGTTCTCTTGAGATTTGCTGAAAGTCACTTGGCTTCCCTGGTAACTGGGGTGGGATGGAGGTTGCCGCCCTATCCAATAGGACGTAGGTGTCTCGCAGAGAGTTCCTGGCTAAGATGGGGGAGCAGTCAGAAAACAGGCCTACCAACAAATTGTAACAGAAGCTGCCCCGACTGATGAGACCCAGGAGATACAAGGGCCATCACGTTGTTGTACAGAAGGCTCCTTGGGAATGAACTATTCCTCCCTAAAGGCAGGAGAGAGGCTTGGGAGATTCAGGAGGTCATCTGAGAGAGAAGAAACCTAAAAGCTCCTAGGACCACTCCCCAGTGTCAGGCAATTGTTGAGCAGCTGCTTGAGGAAGAGCTGGCCCCCAAGACCTGTGGGAGGCTCCAGAGATGCAGCTTCAGTGAGTCACCGGCGCCGGGGTGGGCTTTGCAGTGATACGGCTGCCGCTCCGCAGCCCCGCTCCCCTGAGCCAGCCCTGACCCTGCTCTGGGTGCAACTCCAGTAAACTCACTGGTTCACCAAATCAGGTTTTGGTACAATCATGCTCTTTTTTTTTTTTTCGTTGTTGTTGTTTTGTCTGAGCCCTATCTAGGGTGAATATACATGTGTTCACATCTCTCAAGAAAAAAAAAAGAAAAAGTTTCACACAACACACTTCCACCATGTTTTATTTGTTATAAGCAAGTTATGAAATCTGGACCCCCATTTCTGACATTGTCTAGGATGTTACTGTCTGATGTTGCTCAATTCTACCTCACTTGTCCGAATCTTTGGCCCTAAAGTTGATTTTGTTTCCATTATTATTACTATTATTAACAACATATTTTGCATGTATACATCATATGTTGATACCCTCTTTTCCTTTGCCATGTTCTGGTAGCTTCTAAGAAAATACTTTTTATCTTTCAACTTAATCATCTGTTCTTCAATAATGTCCTTTCTGGGATCTATACTATCAATTTAATATTTTGTTTTAGCTACTAATTATTTTTTTGATTTTTTGAGGTAGGGTCTCACTCTGGCTCAGGCTGACCTGGAATTCACTATGTCACCACAGGCTGACCTCAAACTCATGGCGATCCTCCTACCTCTGCCTCCCGAGTGCTGGGATTAAGGGCGTGAGCCACCACGCCCGGCTTAGCTACTAAATTTTTGACACCAGGATGTTTCTACTTATTTTTGACTTAATTTATTTTTGGTGACTTTATGACTTCCATTGTCAGTGCATCTATTAGAGTTATCTCACTTTTGTAGCCTTTTGAGTTTTTAGGTGTCTAGTCATTTTTGTCAGGAGAATCCATTTATTCTATGATCAAAGATCTCACCTTAGTCAGCATCCCAACTACTGGTCAGTGACAGGTACCAGACACCCCAGTATGATGTCAAGTGCCCCCTGTCTTGCTCTTTTATAGTGTTTATTATTTATTTGTTTGTTTGTTTATGAGTGATAGAGAGGTGTGCCAGGGCCTCTAGCCACTGCAAATTGACTCCAGAGGCATGTGCCACCATGTGCATGTGGCTTATGTGGATCCCGGGGAATCAAGTCTAGATCCTTAGGCTTTGCAGGCAAATGCCTTAACCACTAAGCCATCTCTCCAGCCCTCCTCTATTAGGCAACTCTATCATGCAGGAAATCACCTCTAAATCTTTAGAGGAAATGAAAGTAGGGAGATATTTTCCATAGACTAAAGTTTTCACAGACTGAATTTATATATTTGTGTCTAATAAACATGCATCCTCTCCATTATTTCAGATTTTTAATATTTATTTGAGAGCAGCGAGATACATGAAATAGAGAGACAAAGGGAGGAAGAGAGAGAGTGAGAGAACGGGCACTAGGGCTTGTAGCCACTGCAATCACATTCCCGATGCATTCACCACTTTGTGCATCTGGCTGATGTGGGTCGTGGGGAACGGGTTGTTAGGCTTTGCAGGCAAGCACTTGAATCACCAAGAAATCCCTCCAGCCTCTGCTTTCCTCTAAACCAGGAAGCACCAACAAGAAGACCAAAATTCTATGGAATAAGACAAGAAATAACTTCTGTTTTAATTTATTGATTAATTGATTGATTGATAATGAGGGGGCGGGGAGAGAATGGGCATTCCAGAGCCTTCAGCCCCTGCAAACAAACTGCAGGCACATGCACCATAATGTGCATCTGGCTTACCTGGGATCTGGGGAACAAATCCCGGTTCTTACATTTTGTGGGCTAGTACCTTAACTGCTAAGCCATCTCTTCAGTCCAAGAAATATCTTCCTAATGCCTCAGTTCTCAGCCCATTACAGCATACACAAACACACACACACACACACATACTCACACATGATATCTCACCATGATGACTTCACATTTCCAACAAAATTCCAGTCCTTTTATTTCCATCATTTTTCCAGGGCTGATGTTAGGGGGAAGCTGACAGCCAGTACTAATTTACCATCTCATCAGGAATGTAAAGCTCCTTCAATACATTTTTTTTCTAATTAAATATATTTCCTGAGGTGATTCGCATAGGAAAGGGATGACAAAAATATTCATTTTTAAATACATGCTCCAGCCTTACAGTTCATTGATGGTCTGCTAGATATGCCTACTGAAATGAGTTTCTATTGGGATTTTACTTTGGATATATAAG